>NC_083619.1:28721735-28726735 GCF_963584025.1 Labrus mixtus | reverse complement strand
AATGTGTCCAGAACTACAACACCCACCTCTGATAAGAAGGAGGAGACATTTATTCAAAGGCCCGACACATGAAAGCATCGTTCATATTTACAGTTTCAGGTCCCTGACTAACTTGTCGTCAGGGGGTGGAAGTAAAGAGTTGAACGTCATTTGTTTTCATGGTGAAAAACAAAGCGACCTGGAGGGAGAAACACAGCCGAGTAAATAAATCAAACACTGTAAACACACCTCCCCTCCCTCCCCCCCTCCCCCCCTCCCCTCTCTCTGTCTTTAATTTGTCTCCCAGACGTATTCTCAGATCTGAAAGCGGCGGGCGGCCCCCGGTAGCCGTCTGAATTCTGAGCTGTGATCAAATTCCTCATTGAGATGCAGATGAAGGGGCCAGCCTGCTCCGGGGCTCAGAGCGTGGCTTTGGAGGCCGCCGCCGCCGCCGGGGTTGTTTGTTCTCCCCTTTCTCCGGGATTTCAGCTCATCATGCGGAGCGGAGACTAACAGGATCTCCTCCTCCTTCCTCCTTTTCACAGGCAGCTGCACAGACACTTTAGCCCTCAGTGGCCTCGTTGTGGAGTGTGTGAGTCTG
Organism: Labrus mixtus; assembly: GCF_963584025.1. Lineage (NCBI taxonomy): Eukaryota > Metazoa > Chordata > Actinopteri > Labriformes > Labridae > Labrus > Labrus mixtus. Next base: position 28,726,155 of record NC_083619.1, on the reverse strand, counting down.
TGTTAAACCTGCACTCAGTCAAGGTGCACAATGGCGTCGTGTCGGTACATCGTCTCTGTGATTCAAAACACACCGACAGAGAAAGAAGAGAGAGAGAGAGGAAACAATGCAGCTAGTGAACTGAAGCATTCACACATTTCAAATACTACGGTTAAATACTATAAAAGTGTTACACAGTGAGAGATGCATTCAGGTCCACTCTGTTTATCAAACTTAAACTGTGTTAGGCTGGATCATCATTTTATTCATCAGTCTGTTGGATCTCAGCAGGTTGTGAATCAGGAATACATCATTTTAACGTCCTGACACACAAAGGCGATCGTCGGCCTTTTTTCAGCTGATTCGACATGTTGACATGGTCAGTGGGAGGACTCTCTCTGATTGGCTGTTGGGAGGTTTCATTTCTCTCCAGCTCTCCTCACAGGTTCAGGAAAGCCCCTTGAGCACGCCGCTGTAGTATCCATGCTTTTCTTTGTTCCACATACAGCCTGGTTCCTTCCATTGGCAAGAGGAATAATAAAATACCAGACTAATACAACGATCTTTTATTAAACAAACCCTCTGCACAGAAATGTCCAGCACAATAATGCGCAGAACGATTGTGGTGGTTGGCCGTCGGCTGTGAGTCTTTGCGGTGCGTTCAAGTGCAACTTTTTTGGCCGAGACAAAAAGGCAGCTTTTGATTTTAAAAAAATTGACTGAAGGTCTGTAGTTCTTGGTACTTAAAAATATGAGGAATCATTAAAATACTGTTTTAAAACGTGGTATCAAATACTACAGCGGCTCGTTGCCATAGAGACAAGACGGATCTGCAGCACTTTTCTTCTCAGCGCACAAATGCTTCATGCAAGAACTCCTGAGAGCACAGCCAGAAACTCTGAGTGGACAGAAGGCCTCAGACTCTTCCTGCTGATCTTTAAACCCAAACAGAGCAAATGGACCGCTCGCCCTTCCTGCTGCTCTCACACAGTTTCAGTCTGACTTAAAGGCGTGGTTGGTTCATTTCCTTCAGATCCACTTTTTAAGATTTTGGTGTAAATTATCTTTAGGTCCTGACAGACATTAATAACTCATGTTCTCTGAAAAAGAAACTAAAAAAATCCGTCATCTGTATCAGTTCTAAGACTGTAAAAAACTTGTAAAAAACAACCAATGTCTGCGCTCATGCATGTAAGTGAGGGGGCGTGGCTTTTGAGGGAGCACAGAGGGGAGGGGGTGCAGACGGAGCACTGAGGGAATGCTACTTTCAAAATCATGCTAGTTTTGGAAAATGACCAACCCTGCCTTTAAAAAGATAAAGATGATAAAACCTCTGGAGAGAACTAAAGATACTGTTTCTTAAAATCAATCCGAGCTGCTGTAAAAAAAAAATCAAATCCACATTTGTCTTAAACTCGGGGTTAAAAGGTTCGACTTTTAATCGTCCCTGTGAAACACATCCGCTTCAGCAGCGTGCACGCTTTGAGCCAACTCTTAATCTCAGCTGTTGTATCCATTTTTTTTTTTTGCTTGCATGGAGGGAGTTTAATTACAGGTTACACCGAGCGTGAAGTGGAGAACAAACTGCCACAAAGGGCTGATTGACGGGGTGTGACAGCTGGTGGCTGTTTTGAGGCGTGTGGGTGATATTAAAAATGCACGGCTGAAACAACTGGACAGTGAATAAACCTTCTGAAGGGGGACAATAGATTGTTCAGTGCAGCGTGTAATTATCACCAGAGAAAAAAAAAAAGTGAAATTTGCATGGCGAATGTGTTTTAGAGTTCTTCTTCTTTGGAATCAAACGAGGAGAGAGAGGAGTGAGGCGTCGTCACCGCCTGCCAGTCGACTTTCTCTGGAAATGCTAATTGTGTGAACATTCAACAAGCACAGCGCTCGCTCTGCTCGTTCACGTCTTCCTGATCTCGTGTGGTGCTGATGATGTGTTCCTCCTCAGAGATAAACGGTTGACTGATGGGAATCTTTAAAGGCTGATGATGCTGTGCGTCGGTCAAGGTGGCTCCTCCCACTCCAAAATTAACAAGACGGAGATTCCTCTCCTTCATTATCTTGTTTTTGAACACCTTGCACTTAATTATCTTGAAAACTTCACTAGAACTCTAATCTGTGACAATAAATGTGTTTCCCTCGACTCTCTTTCTGTTTTTTTTTCGACATAGTGCCCCCTACAGGAAAGAGTCGGAACTACAGCTCAGAGACTTCTGTCTGATCTGTTTCAAATTTCACAGGCATGATCAGGGTTGGTCTCTGAACACTCTGAGTACTTTCTGTCATATAAAATCAAATTTCACTTGAACGATCTCAGTACTGGCCTGATCACTTCTATGCTAATACAATTGGGCCACTGACATAGATCTTTAACTTCATTTTTGCTTTACACTGTGTCTTCATGACCCCGCAGCCTCACATGCCGATGAGTCCAGCGGCCTCTCAGACTCATCAAGTCCTCATGGGAGCGGTTAGGCCAGTGATTGCGCTTTGTGACGTCCGTTTGTTGGAAAGGAAGCCGGAGGACATAAATGTCTCAGAGGGCTTTGGGAAAAGGGAACATATGCCCTCTTTATGATGAAGAGAGGCCGTCTTGTGGCACATGCACTCAATCGGCGCGGCACAAAGCGGAGGCCCTCCAGGCCGAACACGAGACTGCGGAGGCATGTAGGAGATGTTACGGTGTGTTTGTCGAGCCGTGATGATGACCTCGAGCCATTCTCAAACAGACAGTCAGCATGATACAGATACTGTACAGCTGCTGTTTCTTTAGTGTTCCAGATACTGTGTGGTCAAAACGTCTTTATTAAAAACATTTATTTTGTATCATACGACTTGGAGAACAAACCTTTTTTTATCTTTTAATTGGAGGACATCTCCCCCCTCGCTCTCTTTTAGAGCGAGAGAGAGGGAGAGAGAGAGAGAGAGAGGGAGAGAGGGAGATAGAGAGAGAGAGAGTGAGAGAGTGAGAGAGGGAGATAGAGAAAGAGAGAGAGAGAGAGAGGGGAGTGACATGCGGAGAAGGAGCCAGAGGTCGGATTCTAACCCGGACCGCCCGCTCCTGGAGCCAAATCTAACATTTTCATTTCCTACTTTCATTCCTGGATGTGAAAAGATTTTTTTTTCACAAGCTCAGGCGTGATGTAAACGTGTAAAGTATTCACCTGCTATAAATAGAAACACTTCTCCAATTAGCGTCGTGCTCCCTCCCCGCAGCCGGGCGGAGGGTTAGGTGGGAGTCACGAGGTGTCACAACAACCGTCTGAAACACCCGACTGGGAGGTCTGTATTCACGTGATATGAGAAACAATCTGTCCTCAAGAAAAGACAGTGTGTGTGTGTGTGTGTGTGTGTGTGTGTGTGTGTGTGTGTGTGTGTGTGTGTGTGTGTGTGTGTAGGCAGTCAGAGAAAGGTTAAACACTTCATCGGGTGAGATGCGTTCGTCTGTTAGTGTGTGATAAGACGCTCGTTTAAGTGATGTGCTGATGTTTTTAAAATCTTTCCTCGGCTGTGTTACAACATGAAGGAGCTCTACGCAGAGAGACGCTGATGTGTTCAAGGACACTCCCAGAAAAAACGACACAGGAGTTGATGCCTGAATGATAATAATGATAAACACTCAAAGACACTTTACAGAATTACAGTCAGACAAAGCAAGAGAAAGGAAAGGCTCTCTCTCTCTCTCTCTCTCTCTCTCTCACACACACTCTCTCTCTATCTCTCTCTCTCTCTCTCTCTCTCTCTGTCTCTCTCTCTCTCTCTCTCTCTCTCTCTCTCTCTGTCTCTCTCTCTCTCACACACACTCTCTCTCTATCTCTCTCTCTCTCTCTCTCTCTCTCTGTCTCTCTCTCTCTCACACACTCTCTCTCTCTCTCTCTCTCTCTCTCCTCTCTCTCTCTCTCTATCTCTCTCCTCTCTCTCTCTCCTCTCTCTCTATCTCTCTCTCTCTCTCTCCTCTCTCTCTCCTCTCTCTCTCTATCTCTCTCTCTCACACACACTCTCTCTCTCTATCTCTGTCTCTATCTCTCTCTCTCTCACACACACTCTCTCTCTCTATCTCTGTCTCTCTCTCTCTCTCTCTCACACACACTCTCTCTCTATCTCTCTCTCTCTCTCTATCGCTCTCTCTCTGTCTCTCTCTCTCTCCCTCGCTCTCTCTCACACACACACTCTCCCTCTCTCTCTCTCTCTCTCTCCCTCGCTCTCTCTCTCACACACACTCTCTCTCTCTATCGCTCTCTCTCTGTCTCTCTCTCTCTCCCTCGCTCTCTCTCACACACACACTCTCCCTCTCTGTCTCTCTCTCCCTCGCTCTCTCTCACACACACTCTCTCTCTCTCTCTCTCTGCTCTCTCTCTCTCTCTCTCACACACTCTCTCTCTCTCTCTCACACACACACTCTCTCTCTCTCTCTTCTCTCTCTCTCTCTCTC
>NC_083619.1:28672202-28721535 GCF_963584025.1 Labrus mixtus | reverse complement strand
ACACACACTCTCTCTCTGTCTCTCTCTCTCTCTCTCTCACACACACTCTCTCTCTTCTCTCTCTCTCTCTCTCTCTCTCTCTCACACACACACACGCTCTCTCTCTCTCCTCTCTCTCTCTCTCTCACACACACACTCTCCCTCTCTCTCTCTCTCTCTCTCTCTCACACACACACTCTCTCTCTCTCCTCTCTCTCTCTCTCGCTCTCTCTCTCACACACACTCTCTCTCTCTCTCTCTCACACACTCTCTCTCTCTCTCTCTCACACTCTCTCTCTCTCTCTCTCACACACTCTCTCTCTCTCTCACACACACTCTCTCTCTCTCTCTCCTCTCTCTCTCTCTCTCTCTCTCTCTCACACACTCTCTCTCACACACACTCTCTCTCTCTCTCTCACACACACTCTCTCCTCTCTCTCTCTCTCTCTCTCTCTCACACACACTCTCTCTCCTCTCTCTCTCTCTCTCACACACACTCTCTCCTCTCTCTCTCTCTCTCTCTCTCTCTCTCTTCTCACACACACACTCTCTCTCCTCTCTCTGTCTCTCTCTCTCTCTCTCTCTCTCTCTCTCTCTCACACACTCTCTCTCTCTCTCTCTCTCTCTTCTCACACACACACTCTCTCTCTCTCTCTTCTCACACACACACTCTCTCTCTCTCTCTCTCTCTCTTCTCACACACACACTCTCTCTCTCTCTCTTCTCACACACACACTCTCTCTCTCTCTCTCTCTCTCTCTCTCTCACACACTCTCTCTCTGTCTCTCTCTCTCTCTCTCTCTCTCTCTCTCACACACTCTCTCTCTCTCTCTCTCTTCTAACCAAGCGGGTTAGTCTGCACGCCGTCAGACAGAGCAGAGACAGAACGCGTGTCCTGTGGAATCCGCCCGTCATAATAACCTATAATAATGTCTTCCTGCCACCTGCTGTCACTTTTTTTTTAAATAGCAAAGAAACATCATTCTCTCATTTTCTGATTTTTCTCATGCTGGTCACCATCAAGCAGATTATCCTCTAACACGTCACGTTCACTTTGACCTTTGACCTGTGAGCTGTTGATAATGCTGCTAATCTGTCTGCGGCTCTGCTGGAAAACCTGCACAAAGAGGAAACGCGACACAAAGAGGAGCAGATCGACGCCTGTGCTTCCATTTACAAAGAGAGAGAGAGGGGGGGGTGCAGACAGTCACACACTGGGGTATCACACTACACACACTACACACACACACACACACTACACACACACACACACACACACTCCCATCCCCCAGGTCAACCCTCTTGGATCAGTGTTATCACATCTGGCTCTGCGCTCACTAAATCCTTTTCCAAATTTTCTCCAACCTACAGTGACAATGAGTATGAAGACTATTAATGTGTGTGTGTGTGTGTGTGTGTGTGTGTGTGTGTGTGTGTGTGTGTGTGATGGCATGAAAGCTGGACTCGTGCGAGCTGAACCGTGGCTCCTGGCCAGCGTCAGCAGCAGCAGCTCGTCCTGCTCTATTGTCGAGCGGAGACAAAAAGAAAAAATCACAAAAAGCGACAAACCGAATGAAAGCTAACCGGCTCTCTTTGTGCGTTCAGAAACGACACAGCTGCTCAGAGAAATGTGTCATTTCAACAGAACAAAGCTGCCAGAGGACGCCGGGGTCAAACGCTGTAGAGAGCGGGTCGAGCATGGCGCTCTGGTTAGAGAGACACCGACATGTCTGCCTGTCACATTCCGCAGGTACACTGTAGAATATTCTCCAAATCTGTTTTTTCCCCTCAGAAATAAAACATTTAATGAGGCAATAGTGAGAGAAGTGAAGGAGTTTTTCAACAACGTTCTGTACGGGTTCATTGTCCATTTCTTCAGTCATCCTTTGCTTTTCTCCGGTGCAGACGTGTAAGCAAACAGCCTTCAGTCTGTACTCTACTATACTCATGTCACCCGAATTTCTGCACGTTTTCTGGAAGCTTTCAGGTACAGACCGAATGTTGCAATACCTCCAGGACTGGTAGGGGCAGTGTCGAGCAGTGGCGCAAACAGTTGAAGCACAATGAAGAAGAAAACTCTTCTGTTCGAGTTTGTTACCCCCAATTCACACACACTCCGTGCGCGCCGCGGTCCGTCAGCGCCGCGGTCCGTCAGCGCCGCGGTTTTGCTCGCGCCCACTCACATTGGATCCGTTTCTGTGACGTCAGCGCAGCGGAGCGCAACCATGACACATCACAGGAGAACTACAAGATCCCGCGGGAATAAAGAGAAAAACATGCAAACAACATGTTGCTTTGTCTTTCTGAGGATGCGTTGTTGTTCATTCGGTTCCTGTTTTGACGTCATGTTGATAAAGTGATGAAAAATACGATCACGAGTCCGTATATTCTGTTTTATTTTGAAATTGACCGGATGCTCTGTGTGTTTCCTTGCCTCACTTCCTGTCTGGGCTGTCATATTCTGTCCAGCTTGACGCGTTCCTGCAGCGTACTCCGGAGAAAATAGACTCGCTGCGTATTTGAAACGGAGCAGAGCGCAGTGCCGTCGGTGGCACGCGGCGGAGACGGACCGCAGTGCGCCCTGTGTGAACACAATGATGGACTAGAGTGGAAGCTAAGTACAACGTCGTGCGCGGCGCTGACGGATGTTTTAATTGGGGTTAGAAACTATGAACATATGTATGATTTTATATCGCCCCGACACAGGGAAAGGACTACAACAGAACAAGAGGGGCGGCTGCCGCTCAGGTGGTAGAGTCGGTCGTCTCTCAACCGGATGGTCAGGGGTTCGATCCCCAGCTCCTGCACATGTCCGATGTGAATGTGTATGAATGGATGAGTTAAATGACGTTCTCTTTACTCAGCAGTCTCTACCATCAGTGTGTGAATGTGGAGGTGTGACCTGCGGTGTGAAAGAGCTTTGAGTCGTCAGAAGACTAGAAAATAAAACATACAAGCTCAAGTCCATTTATCATGATCAAGAAGGTTGTTCACCCATGGCGAGGCTAACGTATGGGAATTCACCAAATGTGGGGATCTCGACTGCGGCCTCAGTTTCCCCTGATTTTTATTAATTTCCCTCCAGAGAAGAATAACGTTATTAGGATTTAGATATTGTACATGAACTGAATGTCAGCAAACGATAAGGGAGCTCTAGTGGATATATTTTTAAAAGTCCATCCCAATGTCCTTTACTTTGGGGAGTATCGGGGTTGTGGCGGTTATTTAGGAAAAAACTCCTGACATTATCTTTTTTTATGAATTTCCTTCTTGCAGTTTGAGCTCAGCGTTTCTAAATCCCAGCAAACTTTTAATGCGCGTCTATCTTAAGAAATAATCTTCACGTCTATGAGGACAGGAAGCTGCTGGACTTTCACAATATAAGCATGTCTGTTGATTTGACCCCCCCCCCCCACCGTCAGCAGTTAGAGGCTCTAAATGTGGGGCGCTGCTGAGCCCGGCCCGTCTGAGGCTGTTTTTAGCTTCGTCCTTGTATCGTCTGAATAAAAAAAAAACACGGGTCATCAGATATTCTCAGAGGAAGATCAACGGCTTTGTGGAGCTCCATTTAACCTGCCATTGTGTGAGCACTTAGTGTGTGTGTGTGTGTGTGTGTGTGTGTACGGGGGGGGGGGGGGGGGGGTGTTTAGGGATGAGTGCCAGACTGATAACCTGAATCTAAATTAGACGTCACCTGGGACATTATTTAGAATCCTCTAAAGGTGTTTTTTATGCATTTCTTCATAATTATAATTTTTTTGTGGTGCTGAAAAAGTTTTCTTATATCAGAACAAGAAATGTGATGAAACATTTTTAAATTTCTGCACATCTATGATCATAAGGATGTATCTGAGTTACCACTGTGTGTAGCAAAAATTCTGATTCTGGTTCTGATCTGTGACCGGAAAACACACGCCTGACTTGAGATGAAACATTTTTTTTTAAATCCAACAAGATAAAAAAATCGAGATCTGATTAGCTCGTGTCTCCATACAGTGAGGATGTGCAACATCCTGCAGTTCCTCGAGTGTCCACTTGAGGCTGGTTAAAGAAGCGCAAGAAGTCACTTATCATCGGACTGTGTCGTCCTCACAACCACCGCCGTCCTCAATCATGCACGTCCTGCTCCGACCTCCACCTCAGCGTAAAGGATGCGTTTCATTTTTACAACAGAGGATGAAAAACCTCCGTTTAAAAAAAAGGAAAGACCCGCCTACATGTGGAGTAGTTCTAAAGCGATAAGAAAAACGCTACAGGACCAGGCACACGAGGGGAAACACTGGGACAGAGCGCACACTGTGGCATTTAATAAACGGCCAATCAGGGGATGACGAGACACAGGTGAGGGTCATCAGGGCGGGGCTAACACACACAAGGCGGGAACAAGAGGAGCAGGATCTGAAAAAAGACAGAGAGACAAGGGTGAGTTAGGACTACAAAATAAAACAGGAAGTGATTAAAAAATATAAAAAATAAACAAAGAACGTTTAGAATTGTTTTCACATCCCGATGCCTTCAATGACTCGCAAGAACGTAGGAGTTTTGTGTTTGTTAGATCTATTCTAAAACAGATCGATGTGCTGTTGTAGAATACATTTATTACCTTATTCATTACAGGTTTTAAAACGTCCACCTTTAGAGGAGACGTCTTTATGAAGGAGCAACAAAAGCACTTACAGTACATATACTGTGTGTGTGTGTGTGTGTGTGTGTGTGTGTGTGTGTGTGTTTCCAGAGATAAGGCGCCAAGGTTACAGCTCTGTTCTGCCTTCAGATCGGCCAACGATCCACTACGACGTCGATAAACACCAAGACACACGAGAGCAGCTGACTCAATTATTCATCACTAAACTCTTTTGTCCCCAGTTAGCCGATCAATAGAGGCTATAATCAACTTTCCAATGAACGCCGCATATCATGTTTCCCTTTATTATCTCTGTGCTCTGAACGTCTCAGGGGAAGAAACAAACCTGAGATTCTGACTGAGACAAGAAGACTGAAGAGTTGAAATAAAGACGTGTTTTGGTTGTTCCATCGCTGGAGGAAACACGATTAAAGTTATTCCATCCATCCCATTATCAATACCGCCTTTTTCCATTTCGTGGTCGCGCGCGGGGGGGGGGGTGTCATTGATGAGTCAGACAGGCGTCTCCTCTGTCCACCATTTTTGTGGATTCAAGACTAAACGTATTGTCACATGCTCATACAGATGTGCAGTGAAATGTAAAGAATGTTCCACGAGGCCCCGCCCCTTCTTGATTTTGATTGGTTGCCGCGTTGCTCTGTTCTAAAAAGTTGAACTGTTTTGAACTGAGAGCGCTGTGAGTCCAGCAGAAAACACAGAACAGCTGACGCACAGAGCATTTTAGCGTTCCGGACGGTGAGCTGCTGAAAACGCTCGACAACAACGGTTTGTATTGAAAATGGACAAAATGCACTTTGTGAAGGACATTTAATATTGTTTGAGTTAAGGTCTGTTTTTTACACTGCCCCCTCCTGGTTGTTTAAGTGAACTGAGTAGTATGACCATGTGAGGTGTTAAATACCACCAGACCTTTAAAGGCTTTATATGTGATTTTTTGATCCAGCAGATGTCGCCCTTGAGCACCAGCATGAAACCAAAACAACTCGCGCTGCATTGTTGTGTTAGCATGCTAATGCTAGCGATCTTTATTATGCTCGTATCTTCACACTGCATGTAAATTTACCTGAAATGAGCGTGATCTAGAAACACAGTTAAGCAGTGAGTACAGTATGTTATTCTTCTTTTCTCTAGTCCCTCAATTAAACAACTTTTATACACGAGGGGAGGAGTCAGCCGGCCGTCCGGGCGATGTAAACAAAGTGAAGATAGGACTCTGAAAACTCTGAAAACATCACAGACAGTGGGACTCGGGTGTTACACCCATTGTAGACAGTCATGACTCACAGAGTTATTTTCAGAGGAGATACTTGATTTCTGCATTTAAGTGTGAAGAATCACATATTAAGACTTTAAGTGCTGTGGAGAGTGCAGACAGATGTTTCTTCCACGTTGTTGCCTTGGACACTAATTGTCTGTAAGTATTTATTATTCTGTGTTCTTTGGTGTACAGAGGCAGAATGTAAGTTTTTAAGTTGTTTCTTTTGATTTTGATAAATTGATAGTTAGCAGAGCAGTAAGCTAGCAGCATGACTATGCCTGTTAGGTTAGCTTATTGTTTCTTCTGCCCTATTTTCTGTTTGTTAGTCTCTAATGTGCTTTGCAATTTGTGCTTTGTTACAGTTTTACAAGAAAGAAAGAAAGTAAGTAAGAACGGAAATACTGTGAATTCTTCAATAAATAACGAGAAAAGTTATGCCTTGTGATTTTTTGGAGGACTTACACTTGTTAGCTAACTGTCTAGCTCAGAAGATAAGCAACTCATTGCAAGGACAGTATGTCCCGTACCGTGCTTAAGCACCAGGACTAACCAGGCCTGAGCACGTGCTTAGTTTACAAGACAGACAGACTCAAAACAAATAAATGAATAACTGCCAATTTCTACATGCCATCAACGCTCCTGATTCCTCAGCGAGAGCGTCGTGTCTGTCCAGACTCTCTTTGTGAAGTCAGAGAACATGCAGCCTGTGTGTTCTCACTCAGTGTCCTCTCTTACCCACAAACCCCTCGTGTCCTCTGGTTGATTTAACACAGTCTGTGTCACGGAGCGTTCCTCCTCTTTGTCTGTGTAAAAAAAAAGTAATTTCTTATCATTTGACATTTAACATCAGATTCTGCCTGTAGCTTCCCAAAATGTCCTCGACCCCCCGACCAACCTGTAAACAGTTTTTATTGTAGGGCCAACATTTCCTCCGGCACCGACACTTTAATCCCACACTCGCACATCCTCCCTCCCTCGCTCCCTCCCTCGCTCGCTCCCCCTCTGAACTATTTTCCACTAGATTTGGTAAAGTCTCCTCTCTATAAGCTGGTCATCCTTTTGCTTAATAAAACTCCAGAGAATGATACTTGGGCTGAAGTTAAGCTTCTTAGCTGAGATCCCAGTTTGCAAGTATGACCTGAAAATGTGGAGACGGTCGCTGCTGGTCGGAGGTTTTAAAGAAGTTCAAGTCACACAGATTGTTTAGGTAGTTTTATGGATAACGAGGGAAGATGAGCAGACCATCGGGGACGGAGAGAGGATGGGGAATGACAGGAAGGAGGAGCTACAGGTCTGCTCTGCATCAGAGGGTGCCTAGAAGGCTTTCCAGACTCGGTCCTCACTGGGACTCGAGCGGGCGACCATCCGGTTCCCAAACCCAGGTGCCACCCTGTGACAGCCTGGGTGATGTCACAGCAACATGGCCGCCGTGGGAATATCGTATATTTCATCAGATAATGCCCTGTCTTTTTTTCCCTCTGAGAATGTTTTCTATTTCAGAGGTCAAAGGTCAGAATTCTGTATATGAACTTCTCTGACTCGTCACTTCTGTTTTTATTAAACTCGCGCCCGCTTTCATTTCCATCTTCTCAAACGACCGCTCTCTCCCGTCGGAGGACCGCTGAGTCATTTAAAAAGCTAATGAGACAAAAATTAAAATGACACACTGTTTCATTGGCGAGACATCTCTCTTTGATCATGTGGGCCAATTAAAAGAAAGAAAGATAAAGAGACCCTGAGGGGGAGGGGGGAGCTCGCTCTTTTGTTCGCCTCTGTCAGGTGAATTAAGGTGCGTGCGGCTCAGTTTGAAACCAGCGGGCAGAACATCAGGCTGCCGTTCAAACTGAATCCAGTGGTGAAACGTTTAAAAAAAAGACAAGAGAAAGACGTGTGGCTTCACTGTGTGTCGGGTTTCATAAAGAGGCTGACTGCTGTGTTATACGTCTCCTTTTGTTAAATGCAAAGTCTCAGTTATATCAGAGCAGGAAGCCACTCAGAGAGGGAATAAAGACAGACACCCACAAGCATCCAAAGACGTTCTTCCACACCCCTTGAAGGCATTATAAGGGGCGCAGGGAGGCTAGCGGTACGGAGGCTGTAGGTGGTGATATGTCCTCCTTTCAGATGGTTTCTGTTGGACCTTCTTCAGTTGACCGATTACCTCACAAACCAAAAACAATCGACAAACATGTTAGCAAGCGACAAACTGGTTGTATGTGGAAAGGTGGAAACATTCTCACTGTAGCACTCGCCATGTTCAGCTTAACCTTCTTCAACAGTCTTTAGTCTTGTCTTATTGATCATTGTCAACAACCAATAGGAGTTGTCTCGCCCAAAGAAGCTACTAAGAAATGGCGGGAAGGTGAAGGAACGTGCGGTTCTCCAGGAGGGTGGTAAAGCAGGAGAAACTGGTGGAGTTGTGGCGAGAGCAAGAATCCCTCTTTGACATGTCGTCCACTTCATACGACGACAGAGTGGAGGAGGAAAAAAAGGTGGACAGAAATCTTGGTTCCTCACTGGGGAATTCATCCCTCGAGATCCTCCCCGGTGACATCCCCAATTCTGACTGGGATTATGAACTCAATCCTTCTCTTCCGCTGATCTTCTGAAATCACCCTGAAGTGTGATTATATTAAATGTTTGTCCAGGATTTCAAATGGCTTTTTATTCCAGCTAAATATAAATCACAACAAATAGTTAATTTTGAACCTTCCTATATGATCAGACATTAAGGAAACATGTTGAAGTGCTGGCTTCTCTGACAACAATGCAGCAGCCAGTATGTCCTCCTTCTAACTTTAGATTCTGCTCCTGAATGCTCTGGATTTGTTTGGACCAGAGAAGGTAGGCGGTTTTAAGGCGACCCCCCACACGGTTTTGGACGCCCCTCTGTTTGTCAGATATGAGAGCAGTTATCAGGCCAACAGGTGTTGCAGCGATGGAAGCGGGCAAGAGAAGTGGTTCAGATAGAAATGATTGTACCCGACCTAAAAAGCCTCTGCATGTTTCTAATAAGCTCCACGAGCAGAAACGTGCTCAAACTAGGATCAATATTGGAGATGCTTTTGAAAAATGGAGAGAGGTTAGAACACAGAAAGGTTTACAGACCCATGCAGAGCTGGATAAACACTGAAGCTTCAGAGTCCACCACATGGTGACCTGTGTGAGCATGGACTCTAGAGAGGGGGGGGGGGGGGGGGGAGACAGCTCTCTACAATGATTAGAATTTAGACTGCAGTACCCATTTTAAACACCAGGTGTCAGAGTTACATACTGCTCCTTTAACACGTTTTTATCTGTGGCTGTTTCAAATGGATGAAACAATCCATCATGGCTGACAGGGTTGATGATTGAAGACAGCAGAAGTAAATAGGTCTCTTACATCATCATGTCTTTTTCAAAGCACAGATTCAGAGCTTTTTTGCTTCTGTGACATAACCACATCTGATATGTCGCTTTGTTTTGCCTCTGTAGACTCTGGTGTTAATTTTACACACAGAAGTGGATTAAGTGCACTTCAAAAAACCTCCAAATCCCTCGTTTGAAAATTCAAGTTTTGAAAGCGAGACAAAGAGGACATTAATTTATCTCCTCTTTTCCTCGTCCCCGGAATGAGAGCAGAGCTCGACTCTGCTGAGCCGAGGCCCCCGAGCCCCTCAGCTCAGCTTGAAACCGCCGCAATGCGTGGGCGAATATTTTCTGCTTCTTCAAGAAACTGCTTTCCGCTGAGAGGAGCTGAGGACGTGTTGGCGTCTTCGTCTAAACGTACAATTTAAGTTAAGCAACAGGACGTGTTTCAGGCTGAAGTGAAGAAGCACTAACCTCTCTTTTTCTATTTCAGTGAAGCGCCTTTCAAAACCCCACACTCTCCTCGCACTTTGTCTGCACATCAGCGTTTACACTGAACAGCCATTATCAAGCTTTCAAAGTTCCCAACATCTAAAAGCCCTTTTTGCTGCATCGACCTACTTTACCATTTCCCCTAACGTGTCCTGCTGCTTTGATTGACAGCTCATGAGTCCGCTCATTCAGGGTGTCTGCAGTCTGCCAATTAAACCCCGAGGGGAAGAGAGGGGACGGAAGTGGAACAGGTAAGTTCTAAGATTAGATTCAGACGGGGGAGCTTTAACCTCTGCGAGGTGACTTAGAAAGAACCTTAGCTGACAAACACTCATCCAGAGCAAAAAGCCCAGAGCGCCTTTTTACTCATGAGCCAGGATGTCAAAGTGGAAATTAAAAAACGTGTTCGTCAGGCTGAAGTTTGAAACAAAGATGGCAGCTGCTCGTCGCCCTTGAAACTTTTGGCAGCATTGTTGCAAGGTCAAAGAATGAACACTTTGAAGCATTATGAGCGTCAGCTAACATGATGTTTTAAGACGAGTAAGAAGCATTGCTTTTTTTTGTAACTTAAGTTTTTATTAAGTTTTAACAGTTTTTAAAACAATGCAGCACAAAAACATACCAACAAGAAGTACAGAGCACTTAGGCAAAGCACGCAAGTCATCTCCTAGCATGAGATAACAAAAATAACAAAATAATACCACAGACATAAGAGAGGTACAGCCACCAACATGAGTCCATTCTATGACCTTAGTTTAACATGTTGCCAGAACAGATCCCATATCTCTGTCATTGTTACGAGGCTAACACAACCCCACCGCTAAATGCTATCCTAGTGCCTAACGCTAAGGCCATATCATCATATCAGTTTAGTTCATGTGCAAAAAGAACCCGTGAAGTGTTGAAACAAAAACAAATGTTACTTCAGATTCAGTCTCTCAGGTGTCTGCGTCCTCGCGTCTTCCTCGTGGCATCTCTTCGACTCGAAACCAATTTTTCACCGGCTCCTCCGCGGGTGCTGCTAATGAAGGTTACAGAGACAGAGCCACCACCCCCCCCCCCCCCCCCCTCAGGTGTGTCATCAGTACTGACCCTGCTTCTCCTCCTACCAACCACGCCTACCGCTAAAGACCCTGAAGTGAATCCTCCTAACGCATTATCATAACATTCATTTTTCCCAACATGTTTTCACATGAAGAGATCTTAACCATTTCGTCAGTCCATTCCTTCACAGTGGGGCGCCTGGGGTCCTTCCAATTTCGCAGTATAATTCTCGCGGCTGTGATAAATCCAACCTTTAAAATGCTAAATTTGGGATTTGTTACGTTGGGCACCAATGACTTGTCACAAAGGAGGCAAAGCCTTGGGTGCACTGGGAGAGTGACACCAATCCAATCCCCCAGTATCTCCAGAATACTCCACCAAAATGGATGCACCGTAGCACATTCCCAGAAGTAAGAAGCATTGCTAAAACCAGACTCTCTTTGGACATATCTTTGGGTCTATATGACCAATTGGCTCCATTTCTGACTTAATGTTTGAGCTCATCTCTGGTAATTGATTATTTGATATTTCCCACCAGACAGCAGCAGAAAGCTGATTGATCCGCCTCTGATGGACTGAGCGGCGACAAAGATAATCAGAGGGTGTGTAAGTAAAAATCAATATCGTTCAGATTCATTTACTGTTGTGCTTTCTGTCGATAGATGGACACACCTGCAGCCCCAGAGGTCACCAGTTCAATCCCCACACCGACTGCTCCGTGTCACCTTGGCGACACAATGAGGTCGCTTTTTAAAAAAGAAAAAGGTTCCTCATCTTGTTGTAAACGCCGTCATAAGAACCCTGTGTTCTTGTGTTGTTCCCGCAGCTCTCTCCCATATTTCTGCTGTCATCTCCAGCGAGCT
Organism: Labrus mixtus; assembly: GCF_963584025.1. Taxonomy (NCBI): domain Eukaryota; kingdom Metazoa; phylum Chordata; class Actinopteri; order Labriformes; family Labridae; genus Labrus; species Labrus mixtus. The sequence continues at coordinate 28,709,906 of NC_083619.1, read as the reverse complement.
GCGACGCCCTCTGTGAATCTGTCCACATACATTTTGCTCCGGTTTGGAAGTCAAACTGTGTTAGAGCGAGCGAGCGAGCGAGCGAGCAGGTGGCTGATAGTCAGACAGATGAAGGGGACAGGCTGCGTGGCGCTGAAAGCGAGAGGAAGGGCTCCCGCAGCAAATAATGAGGAATACGTTTATGTAGAAAAAAAAGAGCAAATACTGGTGTTTAAATTCTGCAGGCATCCAAACGCTGCAAACCTGCTCCTCCATATAGGAAGCATTTCTGACTCTGTGGACGGGAAGCAAAGAGAGAGGAACAGGCGAATAGCAAATAGAATGTGATATAAAATTCATTTACAGACGACAAAGAAACAACAATACTCAATGTAAACAATGAGAAACATTTACATTAGTCAAAAAAATAGATCCATGTTTGGGACAGCAGACAGCATGGCACACAGTCCTGTTGGAAGGACTGTGTGTTGCTCATTCACACAGAATGAGCGTGATCTAAAAACTCTTACTAACATCTAAATAATCAGTGAGTATGTTCTTCTTCTTCTCTCTAGTTCTTGACTAAAACAGCTTTTATACACAAGGGGAGGAGCCGGCCGTCCCGTCCATGTAAACACGGCTCTGACAACAACACAGCCAGCGGGACTCGAGCTTCTCCCTCATTGTAGACAGTCATGACTCAGAGACACATTTACACAGGATAGACTTTATGATTTATTTATGTGGAACATGTGGAACATGTCGCACATTTGTCCTTTAAAACTCACATTTAGTGTTAGAAGATGGATGATTAAACTAAACCTGGGCAAAGTTTCAGATTATGAGGTAAACGATCTTGGAGTAATCCCAGGATATGTCTGCAAATCCAATGCAATCATTCCATAGTTACCCGATATGAAACCGAGAGACGGCTTCAAGCCTCTACATAAGTGGGTGAAACCTCTTATACAGACTCCACCCTCCCAGAACGGGAGAGCAGCCCTGCTTTTGTCATTTCCTGTTTTATTTTGGTACTTAATCTCTGTCATCCAGATTCTGCTTCTCATGTTTGAGGACATGCAAAAACATGGAATGATATACAAAAAAAAATACTTTGCACAACATTACAAGACATGAAATGTTTGTTGTGTTTATTGAAATGTTTTTGCAGGTGACCTTCAGGGCAGCTGGGCTCCTGAGTAGACGGAGCTCCCCCAACCTTCAGAGAGGTGATCGAGCATCATCTCTGACTGTGTCGTCCCCACAATCACCTCTGTCCTCGTTCATGCACGTCCTGCTCTGACCTCCAGCTTAGCGCCTAGGAAGTGTGGACAACAGGAACATGAGGAATATAAAGGAGAAATCCTTCTTGAATATTATCCTTTATGCTTTCAGATGCTTATTGACGCACCTATCTCCTCCATTATGACTAAAAGCACTTCCCTTCAATTCTACAATTCACTTATCAGACTCTTTTATCCAAAGCGACGTACATCAGAGAGTAAGAACAACACAAGCAAGGATCTAGAAAAAAGGGAACAATGTGAGTAAGAGCAAACGATCAGCTTTGAGTCTGATTGGACACACAGGTGCTGACAGGAAGTGACCAGAGGCAAAGCACAACAGCTTCTTGAGAGCTCTAATCAGTATAGAAACCATCTTATAAGTCGTCGTTATCAAACAAAAACCATCGTCATTACCATCATCATCATCAATAATATGGAGACCATCATCATTAAGTTAGTAGGTATTCATGAAAGAGCTGGGTCTTTAGCTTTTTCTTAAAGGTGCAGAGGGACTCTGCAGATCACATGGAGTTTGGAAGTTCATTCCACCACCGGGGGGCGACAGAGGAGAAGAGTCTAATCAGAGACTTAGGACCCTGTTGTGAAGGTTGGATCAGACGCCTTTCATTGGCAGAGTGTAGTGGGCGGGAGGGAGTGTAGACCTGGATCAGAGAGTTAAAGTAAGGAGGAGACGTTTTTGTTGCTGTTTTGTAAGCGAGCAGCAGAGTTTTAAATTTGATGCGAGCAGTAACTGGGAGCCAGTGGAGGGAGATGAACAGCGGAGTGACATGTGCTCTTTCAGGAAGGTTGAAGACGAGTCGTGCTGCTGCATTTTGTATCATCTGCAGAGGTTTGATAGTGCATGTAGGAAGACCTGCCTGTTTTCCACCTGGACAAAGATGTAATGAAGGCAGTTTAGATGTCTGCTGGTCTTTAAAGAAAAACGAGTCCAGGATCACAGGACCCCTCTGCCTTGTTGCACTCCCCCCCCCCCCCCATCTTTTGTTCACTGACATTTCCTCAACAGCAGATTTATTGGCCCACATAATTAAAATGGCCGGCGTCACATGCTGCCGCTCTCCTACCTGAAGCCCCCCATAAACGCTGTCAGAAATGTGACGGATGGGACGCCGGAACGTGCCACAGCGGCCGAAAAACAAAACATCTGCGGGCGTAAATCTGTGAGACGGTGACAGAGCGCCAGCAGCAGTCGCACATACATCACGTGGGCTGATCTGCATCGATGAACGGGGTCCGTGTGTGAGATGCAGCCGTATAGCACACACACACTCACACACACACACACACACACACACACACACACACACACACACACACACACACACACACACAGGGAGGATTTACTGCATGGAGACAGATATAGTTTGTCAGCCACAACATTAATCTCATTTCGCAGGGCATACATGATTTTAATCTCACTTTGCAGATGTATGTGTGCCTTTAATCCATCTTTAACACTCGAGCCGTGTGGATTCAGGACTACATTAGCCGGGATCACATTCTCCTACAGCTCAGGATTTAACGTGGATTTCCTCTGTAATGTGAACGGATCTGGTTTTCACACTAAAGGGAGGGCGCTGTACACTCACCGGGCTCGGATGTAATCTTAAACAAACACTGAAGTATTTCATCCAAATAATGGTTAAAATAACAAACTTATCCCATATATGTCGATTACAAAATGAAAATGTGAGTCTGATCTGTGTCTGGTATCAGGTTTGAATTCAACGACCAATCAGATTGTAGCAAGCATGTAGCCAGCCAATCACAGCGACTCTGTCAGGAGAATGATCCGGTCGCTTGGGAAACAGTCCATTTTTTAAAACGAGGATTTCCCTCGGCAGTAAAGAATTGTTACTGTGCAGTAACCATAGCAACACAGCAACCCAACTGAGGGCCTGTGTCCACTCAGCGCCCCGTGTCCACGCAGGTGGACACGGGGCGCTGAGTGGACCTAGGCGCTGAGTGGACCTAGCACCTAGCTAGGTATAGACTGGTACCGTAATGAGCATGTGCTAAATGTCTCAGGCTCCAGGGAAACTTTGGCCAAATTCATATTTTTGGGGTCTCAAGTTCTTTGCATGATCTCAGCTTGCGAAGAAAACATTTTCTGCAGACATACTTATTATGGCTTTGAATCCAGCGGAAGCTCCAGTTCATGCAGTTCATGTCTCTTCAGGTTTCGCGTCAGTTTTGGTTCTGACCGGAATTCAAAGACCGCTGAAGCAAACCGAAGCTCTTCCTGCTCTTCATGACCTTGAGCCGTCGCAATTCATCTAAAAGCCTCCAAATCCTGCCGTCATTAGCAAAGCTCCGAGCTCTCCTCTGATTGTTTTTGTGTCTACAAATGGAAGAGGTTTATTTTGAAACATATTATCATCTATTTTGGGAGGACGCTTCCCAATGTGACGTTGTAAGAGCCCTAAAAATGGAGGAAACCGGACTGGAGGATGGTCTGCTTTTCTAATCCAGGATGTGTTTAATGGGACTCATTTGCATGAAGAGAGAGAGAGAGAAGTTTTCCCCTTATTAATTAGAGTACTTAAAGGCTTTATGTTTTTCACACTTAAATGTAGAAATCAAGTATCTCCTCTGAAAATAACTCTCTGAGTCATGACTGTCTACAATGGGTGTAACACCCGAGTCCCACTGTCTGTGATGTTTTCAGAGTTTTCAGAGTCCTATCTTCACTTTGTTTACATCGCCCGGACGGCCGGCTGACTCCTCCCCTCGTGTATAAAAGTTGTTTAATTGAGGGACTAGAGAAAAGAAGAATAACATACTGTACTCACTGCTTAACTGTGTTTCTAGATCACGCTCATTTCAGGTAAATTTACATGCAGTGTGAAGATACGAGCAGAATAAAGATCGCTAGCATTAGCATGCTAACACAACAATGCAGCGCAAGTTGTTTTGGTTTCATGCTGGTGCTCAAGGGCGACATCTGCTGGATCAAAAAATCACATATAAAGCCTTTAAAGATGTCCTACCAATGTCATCCTCTATATTTCATATATCGGGGTAGCAGCCCCATCATTGCTGTTTGCAGCAGATACATCTCAGCTGTATAAATATCAAAAGATTCGCTCTCTTACATTTGTTTGTTCTGTCTGGGAGTAAGTGTTGGGTTTTTATCATTACAGTTTTATTTGGTCTCTAACTTCTCCAACTTGTGTCCTTGTCTCTACTTTCTGCCACTGTGTGTTTTCCCACCTGTGACTGTGACAGAGTTTTTCTCACCTGTTCGTCTCAGCTTTTCTGTGAAACACTTTTTTGTCTTCCCTAGAATCTTTTTTTAGGGTTTTTTTGTTGTTGTTGTTGTTTCTCTAGTAAAGAACCTCTGTGGTTTTAAATCTTCATATTGACCTGCTCTCTTTCTTTTCTTTTTTTTTACCTCATCACTGACCTTTAACCTTTTTGTTATTGTGTTTTTCCTGTGATACACTTTGATTTGCCAACTGTTTTTTTACTCTGATAGTTCTCTGGGTTTCCTGGCCTGTCTCTGTGATATCTCAAGAGCAACTGGAGGAAATATCTCCAAACTTGGCACAAACCTCATCTCTGACTCAAAGATGAAATGTGTAGATTTTTGTGATGAGGCTTGGCACTCGAGGACAGTTTGGCAAAAAGGGATGGTACCAGCCTGCCATACCAAGAATCATCTTGAGGTTAGTTTACACTGGAATATCCTCCCCAGCCTCGGTCTTCTCCCTATCCACCTGGACCCTCACAAGGTGGCCCAAAAGGTGATATTTGAATTCTCCTTGAGCGTGTGAAACTTAAACTGTGCGTGTCTTGGATGTCTTTTTCTAGGAGGACAGTGAGGTTTTCACGGACTTCCCAGCTCTACTCGGAAAACAAAATGGGAAAATCAAATAAAGAGACTAGGGAGATACAGGGGAGTGGGTCTCGCTGACTCCCTAGTGGTAAGATCATGTATGGAGGCTGTAGTCCTCAAAGTGGCCCCGGTTCAATGTCATTTCCCTCTCTCTTCTGATTTTCGACTCTATCCACTGGCCTCTCTATTTCACATACTCTGGTCACCAGCAGAAGATTTCAGCAATGCTTTGGCTTCACTTTTCTATAAGAGAAGGTGGAGAAGCATTGTCCATATTTATATCCATGGTGCTGGTTTAAAACCAAATTCTGAATCCACATGTAAAATAATGGTTTGCCTTAATAGTTTTGTCCTGTGGATTCAAACTCCACCAATTCCTTTTACCTGATTCAATCTGAGTTCTGAGGAAACATCTTTTACTTGTTGGATAAAGTTCTTCTGATCTGTTCCCCAGCTGTGCCAGTCTCTGCTTCAAACACCTGACCGTCTCACAGAGTGATATGTGTGACTCTAAGCTCTCAGTGAGTTTGCAAAGACAATGAGCAGATTGGCTCGAGACACAGCTGTGCTGGGGGGTTCAGACCACACAGAGTTGACTTTGAAGGCCATCTGCTTTGTCTTTTTTATTTTTTTACAGCATCAATCAACTTCCTCTCAAAACTCCTCAAGATGTCCGCGTTTGAACTTTTAAAACATGTTCACCGCAATTCAGTTCAGCTGCCTGCGAGGGTGAGAGGAAGGATTTCATAGCTCTCTTGCTATGTCAGACTTTTTTTTTCATTTTGCTGATTTAGAGTCACTTGTATCCATTTCAGATGTCTGGCTGCGCCGCTACCACCGCCACCGCCTCATTAAAGACGCCGGTTGGTCTGATCAAAGGAGAACGTACTGATAACCAGCAGACTGATTCAGCTGTTCTGGGATTTAACCTCTGCAGACCTGCGCTGTTACTGCAGGCTGAACACTGATACAGAAAAAAACATGAACCAGCAAATCATACAATCAACATCAGCATATTTAAAGGTGAAACTAGACATACCCTCGCTTATGCTTCCCTTTCAGTTTGGTCATTTTAAAGGGCATTCTGACCGAACCACAGTCTGAAACATTTAGCCAACAAGCTATCACCTCCATGTGTGTCACAGGTCTTTTTAAACACTGAAACGTAGCTCATAAGTCTATTTCATGAGGCGGTGTATAAAGATAATAAGGGTTTACAATTATTTATTTAACAGATCGTAAAAAAAGATAAATGTGCAATGTTTTTGGCAAGTAAGTCCATCATGACGACTTCTGCCGAGGTCAGATTTGGGGTGGTGGGCCTCCACAGGCTCACCCCAAGGGGTGTGTCCTGTCTCCTTGATTGTACATCTTACATACAAATAGCTGCAGGATCACCTATGACAACAGGCATCTCTTGAAGTCGCAGAGAGAATCACTCCCATGATTCCCCGCCAGCCTCGACATCATGTGTCATCTTTTGTTACTGTTTTGATTAAGAGCCCCCTGGTGGCTGAATTTACAAACTGTGCATTTAACATAAAGCAATTGTGCAAACTGAACACAGATCCTTTCACCCAGATGTGAATATACTAAGCGATTATTTCCCAAACTGCAGTGATACTAGTTTGCACTATAACCTTATAATCACTCCACTATACCAGACTTAACTAGCATGACTGTACTGAATAAACTGAGTGTCATTTGATTGTCTAACAAACATGTCAGCTGCAGAGATTGTTTTTCTGCCGCTGAACCAAGAAAACAATCAGTCACTCCGGAGAGAGCTGCCTCTGTGGATAATTCATTCATGGTATGCATGCCAATCAAACATCTTGTTCTCCTCAACATATTCATTCCCCCAAACTTTAATAACGAGGTCACTGGCACCGAGCGTGACGGAGAGAGCTTTGTACAATCAGGGAGCAGCTGAAGCAGGCAGAGTGTGACTGCCACTCTTAAATGAAATGTAAAAAGGATTGTTCTCTGTGACATCGGCATGTTTGAGCTAACTGAAGGCGGAGCTGCAACACGCCGGCTTCACAGTCACACATTAGACACGGAGCATACAGCACACATACAGAACATGGTATCTGTAATATCACGGATGAGATGGTTGATTATAAAAACATAGATTATGAGACAGTGCTGGCTGATGTGTTATTGTACTGGGTGGGGTGGATGCACAATAGACGTGTTAGGCCTGATTTGGGGTCTTCTAGTTTGTGCGTTTGGAGGATTATAATGTTTAAAATCTGTTGAAACTGTCCATATGTCTCTGGTCTCCCACCATTTTAAATCAGTTAAGATTTGCCAATCTCCTCGAGTGTAGGCAGCCTTATGTGGATTAATGAAATGAATCATATTCAGCTCTGCAGTCAGTCATGATGAGGATTTGATTGCAGGTGCGTTTTAAGCTAGCAGATCACACTCTTCTTATCCAACAGAATCCCGACATTCACGACTAGGTTTGGAACAGTGTAGCTGTACCTCCGAATACAGGCAGAAGTTATCTGACTGTTAGTCCATTTAAATTAGCATCTATGTAATACAAATGGTGGTTTTTCTTTAGCTAGGTTTTTGATCTCTCTCTCTGCTTTTTCCCCTCACTGGTCAAAAATCTAGCGTGTAGTCAGCCATACTTCAATTACTTGACATTGCCACTAATGGGCTAACATAATTAGCATCACTACTACGGTTTAACTAATACTTTACTTTAGTAAAATGGGTCGTTTCTTAAGTTTAGTGCTATGCCAATGGTCGTCTCCTTTTTCCTTTAGCCAGAATGCAGAACACAGGTTCAGTGTGAAAAGTTGAAGTATTTTGATGGATGTCTGAGCTATCTGGCAGGTCGGTGACACACCCATTCTAAAAAGCAGAAATTAACATGGTTCAAAAACCAAATAGGTGTGATTAGCTCATGTCTCGATGGACACACACTGTACGGGGGGGTGAATGTTTTGATGACTCATCAGTTTTGATTTGATGAAGGATAAGAGTTATTCACAATAAGGCGTGTAGCTGACCTGATTGACAGGTGGGCGCGGTGTAACGGTTTGTCAGGAGGTTTAAAACCCGCCTCAGCTCCAGCTCTCAGCCTGTCGTTAGGTTGACTGAAAGTTAGACTGAGACAGCATTTCCAGCATGGAGACCGCCATCGATGGGACTCCAGCGCCCCCTGCAGGGACAGACGGGGGACGACACTCAGGCTTCGTCCGTTAATGTTTACAGTCTATGTTTGAGACACACCGACTGTATTAGAGAGAAGCCTCAGGTCATCTGAATGTTTACAGTTTAAGGAAAACAGAGGTGCTTAGCTTAGCATTGTTAGAATGTTGGATGTATATCTTGGCATCTTGTAGACGTCCGTCTCTGGAAGTCCTCACTGGTGAAGATTGAGCGGAGGATAATTGCAGGTGACGTTTCACTATCCTCCAGGCCGGTTGGAACACCCAGCTTGAAACCAACGTATCGAGAACACCCAAAGGGCGAGCACAATGTTTGAGTGTGGCGCTGAGATCATCAGAGGCAGCTGTTCTGATTAGATCAGATCCTTCCTCTTCGTCTTCCTCGCTGCATTGTTTCAGCATCTCTAATTTAAGATGTGACATTTGAAGCAGGGCCTGGGGTTTCTTCTCCTTCGTCTCCCTGATGGTCGTTCTTCGTCCGCCGGCGCAGACAGTGTATCAATCACTGTCCCCGGGCTTTCGGGGCGCTCCACTGGGGGTTGTGGTGGTGGCGGCTCGATTGGTTGAATGTCAGATGGTGTGGTAATGAGTTGTTATTGTGCCAGTCGATGTATACGCGCCTCTCCCGATGATCTTAGGTCACCGTGAGGATAATGTATCATTGATTGCTTGATCGATAGCTCATGGGGGGAGGGGGCCGAGGGGGTCGGCGTTGACCGCTGAGGAGGGTGACGGAGCACATCGCTGTGTTTGTAATGCCTTAGCAGCTTCTTGGATGCATATCAAGAGTTACATTGGCCTCTGCCACTCCTAATGTGAGCGTGATGGGAGGAAAATATACACAAGTAAAGACAGACTAAAGGTACATTAATGTAATTTCTTCAAACTTTTCCTTCATTTGAACTAACCGGTTAAAATAAAAGAGGTGACAGTCTCCCTTTATCTCATCTTGTCTCTGATCCAGATCACTTACGTTTGACCTCTAAAGTGACATCTGAACTAAAGCCCCGTTTTCCACAGGACGAGGGTTATCTGGAGACCGGGGGCCGGGGTTGCCAGGTCCGCCTATACAGATGACCTCTGTGTGTGTGTGTGTGTGTGTGTGTGTGTGTAGCAATCCTATTGTACTTTAAAGGCTTTATATGTGATTTTTCACACTTAAATATATAAATCAAGTATCTCCTCTGAAAATAACTCTGTGAGTCATGACTGTCTACAATGGGTGTAACACCCGAGTCCCACTGTCTGTGATGTTTTCAGAGTTTTCAGAGTCCTATCTTCACTTTGTTTACATCGCCCGGACGGCCGGCTGACTCCTCCCCTCACGTATAAAAGTTGTTTAATTGAGGGACTAGAGAAAAGAAGAATAACATACTGTACTCACTGCTTAACTGTGTTTCTAGATCACGCTCATTTCAGGTAAATTTACATGCAGTGTGAAGATACGAGCATCATAAAGATCGCTAGCATTAGCATGCTAACACAACAATGCAGCGTGAGTTGTTTTGGTTTCATGCTGGTGCTCAAGGGCGACATCTGCTGGATCAAAAAAATCGCATATAAAGCCTTTAAAGGAAATACATATGGCGCGGCAGAGGTTTTACAGGCTTATTTCAAATTCTGGCATTGCTCTATAGGTGCGTACTTTAACAGCTCACCAACACGTCGGCGAACATAAACACAACTGAGCCCAGCGCCAAGTGGGATATTGAAAGAAGAAGAGCAGTTTGTGGAATCATGGCAACAACACGAGTGCCTTTATAAAGTCTCATGAAGACAATATCACACTGCCGGCTTACAATATCAAAAGTTATCTACTGAATTAAATTACTACTGTGTATGATCAGACATTAAGGAAACATGTTGAAGTGCTGGCTTCTCTGACAACAATGCAGCAGCCAGTATGTCCTCCTTCTAACTTTAGATTCTGCTCCTGAATGCTCTGGATTTGTTTGGATCAGAGAAGGTAGACGCTTTTAAGACACGCCCCCACGCGGCCGTTTTGGACGCCCCTGGGTTTGTCAGATATGAGAGCAGTTATCAGGTCAACAGGTGTTGCAGCGATGGAAGTGGGTCAAGAGAAGTGGTTCAGATAGAAGTGATTGTACCCGACCTAAAAAAGCCTCTGCATGACCAAAACCCAATGCTAACTGCACCAAGTATCATGAAGAACATTTAATGAAGATAAAATTCAATCCAAAACATACATTCTGAATCGACCAAATATGACAGGATAAGATCTTTAGACAATATGTCAAAATGTAAATCCTTGAAGGCTGCATAAAATGTATTCTTTTTAAATCGATGCAGTTTAATCCACCGACAAAAATAAAAAGTATTATTTCCTATTTTAGACTTGAATCAGATTTTCTTTTCTCCGGTGCTCTCAGTCCACAGAGTCGGTTTGAAGCAGACACGCACGGTTATGAAAAGTTCAACGACTTTAAGGGTCAGCAGATCCCTGCGCTTGGAGTAAGAACATTTTGTCCTAAGATGTTTATTTTTATAAAAAATCACATATTTAAGCCCCGCTTAACACTTCACTTAACATCTGTAAACTTAGTGACATCCCTGAAGAGGAAGCCAGACTCATCCACTCTGATTGATGCATTAGCAGAACTGATCCTTTAATTCTCTTTCACACCCCAGTTACTTTTCCGGACCTGACGGGAGCAGACCTCCTCGTTCCAAAATCTGCCCGAGACCTACTTTCCCAGAATAAACTCCCCGTCCTCGTAACATTCAGTGTAACACCAAAAATACAATATCCTTACGTTGATATGCATGTCAAATATAATATCCTTACACATCAGAATCACAGTTAAACATCACATTAAAGAGCGATAAGAGGATATTTGTTTTTGTCTTTGACGTAGTTTTTAGTGTTAAATTTGATTGGAGTTCATAATTATTGTTTACCAGTGGGCATTTCTGAAGCAAAATGGCGGGTTAATGTCTGCAGCTGAGGCGTGCAGTGTTTTAACTGGAGTGATCACAGAAGCAACAAAAACATTGTCAGTTTTTAAAAGCTTCAGTCTCCACATCTCTCCAAGCAGCAGAAGTTTATTAATGCAGGTGAAACACACAAATTATAAACAGAACAACTATCCAGTCATGCGTCCAGCAGTGCTGAGTGGGCTCGCACAGCACTGACCACATGGAAAGCAGAATGTAATCTTTCAAAATGACTTGGACGCAGAATCTGTCTGTTCATGAACGAAACATCAAAACCCTGTTGTAAGGGAGAAAACCTTTGGTGTCAGGAGCAATCTGATTTCCACATTTCAGTTAGCGTTTGGTTATGACCAGTGTCACATCCCAGGACAAACAGGGAGACCGCACAGATTTAAAATTATTTAAGCAATCATTTACTGAAAAGTAAAAGAATATGCAGTGATCACCATGGTGAATGTGTGTGGCGTCTAAACGAAGACCACAAATCAAAGAGAGAGCGAGAGAGGCTGAGAAACCACCTTGAACACCAAGGTCCAGCCTGCCAAGGTGCATGACATCAAATGAACTGGCTCCGCCCCTTTCTACCTGAAGGCAACCTGAGTGGCTCACGACCTGAAACGTTGTATTCATCTCCTGTTGAGGACACAACTTAAGACCTGTTAATGTGAGTAAATCACAAGAAAGCTGTTTCTTATTGGGGTTCATACCACTGAAGCGAATCAGAGTGAAGCCTCCGTGTAACTTATTATTTACAGTTATTCTGAGACTAACCAGAAACAGATGAACGGGCGCTCCTCATGGGGGGATGTAATGAACCAAGAAATGACAAATATATCTGGAGGGTCGAATTTCGCTTTGCTTTTGATCTGAACACATGGCTTGTGAGTCACTGGGGCCGCACTTTTCCTTTCTGATTGAACCGAAAGACGAGGGCTTTATCTTTACAATTCCTCGCCTCTGGTTGTTCCCCTTCAGATATTCGTCCCTGTAAAGAAGGGCGCTGCTCTGTCAAACTGTCACTGTATACTGCTGGCAGCGGCGTGCAGCGGAGCTGGAGAATCCTCTGGCTGACCCGAGCGAGGTGACAGCAGGGCTGATTGAGGATGATGTGTTTACTGACACAGGACACGGGTCAGTGGCCACAGCGAGGGGAGCCAACACCTGAACGCCTCTCTTCCTCCGAGCTCCACTCTCTCCAAGCTTTTGTTCCATTAAACTCTGAATATTGATGTTTCAACAGACATGGAACTAAAATGGTTTGACCTCTGCTCGGTTCATCCCAAACGTCTGATGGCGCTCTGTTGTAAAAATGTGTCATACCCTCACATCACGCACTGAATACCAAACTAGTCATGCATCCTTCATTCTTTTTAGCCAAAAGCACAATACAAATAAATGATTAATCCTTATTTTACCGTCCGTCTTTATTTTTAGTCTCTTATTTGTGTTGCACTATAATGTCTGAAGTCATAAAGCATCACAATTTCTGTATTTCTTTAAATCTTATGTTTCTGTTTTAATCTTAAAAGGTGAGAGAGGGACATGGTTTGCACGGCTAAAATCCTGTGTATATTGCATCTACTTTGTATTTTCACCCCATGGACGACCTTGAGCTTATATCCTTCTTTTCTAGTCTTCTGACCACTTAAAGTCCATTAAAAAAAAGATTTGGAATTTGTCCAAAATTTGTGGGTCGATGTCAGACGGGTTAATTGACAACGTGCGACGTAACAGCATTAGCTTACAATGACCTCTTCAAAGAGTCTTTACCTAAACTCTCTCTTCCAGGTCTACACTCCCTCCCGCCCACTACGCTCTGACAATAAAAGGCGTCTGATCCAACCTTCACAACAGGGTCCTAAGTCTCTGACTAGACTCTTCTCCTCTGTCGCCCCCTGGTGGTGGAATGAACTTCCAAACTCAATTCGATCCACCCTTTGCACCTTTAAGAAAAAGCTAAAGACCCAGCTCTTTATGAACACCTATGACCTTCATGATAATGATGATGATTATATTTAGGATAGTTCTCAAGTACAAGAACTCTCAAGAACAGCTGTCAATGTGGTGCCTCTGGTCACTTCCTGTCAGCACCTGTGTGTCCAATCGCATGTCATTTGCACTGCCTGACGTCGTTTCCTCCTCTCTAGATCTTTGCTTGTGTTGTTCTTGCTCTCCGATGTTTGTCACTATGGATAAAAGCGTCTGCTAAGTGAATTGGAGGATTGATAAATTTGGCAGCACAAAAACAGCATGATGGGATTTTTGTTCAGAAATCGTGTACAGGACAAGGACCCAAGGGGGCGCCAAAATGTACACAAACAGGAAGTTCCTCACAGGAGCGTTATGATATGAATCAGGCTGGTGTCTTTATGAAGCTGTCCTGTAACATTCAAGTATGCGTTTGAATATTTCTTTGCAGTCAGTCATGATATTGACTTTGGTTAAATGACAGTGATTGTCTTGATGGACCGGAGAGCAACATGAACCCCCCCCTCCTCCCGGTTGTCTAATGAGGTAATGTGATGAGGAGTGAAGGAGGGGAACGGGGGTGAAGAGCGTCACATCACTTTGATTGGAATGACATCTGACAGCAGCAGCAGCGAGGGCGAGTTTAAACTTTGACAGCATGAGAGGACGGGCTCACAAAAGGTCTTAGAAGTTCCTATTGAACTTTAGTGGAGCTTCATTTGAAACAGGGTCACCATCATCAAAAGACCAAAGGAGCACCTCTGTCTGAGAGTTTCTAGCACAGACTCTACCTTAGAGCTGAACGCAAGCGTAGTGCAGTCACACGAGAAGATCAAATCTGCTCAGTTATTCTGAATTAAAATCCCATCCCAAGCTATGAGACGACGTAGTTTCTACACAATGACAGAGATGAGCTGAGGTCCACTTCTGGACCAACGGCGCTCGTGCATGTAAGTGAAGGGGCGTGGCTTTAGAGGGAGCACAGAGGGGAGGGGGTGGGTGCAGATGTAGCACTGAGGGAATGCTACTTTCAAAATCATGCTAGTTTTAGAAAATGACCAACACTGCCTTTAATCAATAAGATGATGTTTGAAGCAGTGCAGATTTAATCGTCTCTTTTTTCAGATCACTGTGCTGGACTTGACTTTCTTTTGAGGTATCTAAGGAAGTAGGAAAATAAAAACTCCATCTTTTGGAGGCGTTTAGTTTCACTGAGTTATTTTAAGCAGATATAAAGACAGAGATTGGTGATGATACAGAGAGGAGAGAATCTAACAGATTAAATATGCATTTAGTAGCAGATGGAAGCAGCTTCTCTGAGCTGCAGGAAATTAGTAAAAAAAAAAACAAACAAAAAAAACTGTCAGCTGCTGCTGAGCCACGGGTAAATATTTACACCAGCTTGTGACAGTTGTCACGTTAGCTTGAGAAGTAAACGTTTGCAGAGGTGATATTTGAGATGATTTCATCAACACTTACTTTACGGGTTCAAAAGATTTCAGTTTGTTTAAAGATACAGTATGTAGATTCCACCACCAGGGGGCTCTCAATCAAAACAATAACAAAAGAAGACGTTGAGGCTGGCGGGGAATCATGGGAGTGATCCTCTCTGCTACTCCCCCCCTTTGAAAACTCCTTGTTGACCGTGGTCATGACGACCGGGTGAAACCGACCCGAGGAAGAGAATATGTTTACTGACGAGCTGATGTATCCGAGTATAATTCACGCTTATTTATGCAGCGGCCTTTGACGTAACATCCGGTGTTTCCACGGCAACGATAAACATTCTGTGTGTCATGGCGGCTCATCAAGACACGTCCCATTACAACTATAAAATGAAGGATTTCTCTGGCTTTGATAACTGCTGGAAATATTTGAGGTGATGTAAGTACTCAACAAAATAAAAACTATATATAACATAGGAATAGCCAAACTTTAATTATTACTCTTTTTTAACTGGCTTAGTTGTGTAAACAAACTGTTTGTGCTCTTCAAAGATGACAGCTTCCTCCACACAGGAAGTGAAGGCAGGTGTTGTTGAATCAGCGAGGCAGACAGATCACATTTTAATTCATTAACCTGATGATTAAAGCTGCATCAGGACACAGTCGGCTGCTCCGCTCAACCTTCACAGAAATCCTGTGAAGCGACTTCAGTGAGCGGCACGCCTGTCTGTGATCACGCACGCACCAAAGGCTATCCTTTTGTTTCACAGAGCACATTCAAGACGCACGATGAACACTTACTTTCTTCTTTCTGCATGAAGTGAAGCAGTGATTTACATTCTACAGTGACAGCTGGCTGGCAAACCTGTCCACGACCGCCGGCAGTATTTACAGGTGTGACCTTGGTGTGTGTGTGGATTTACTGAGCACAGGACAGACTCAGGTTGTTCATGAAGTGTAACAATGACGGGGTTTAAACTTTCATTTCATGCATGGTTCAAGGGAGAGAACGGTGTAGTTGGAAAACTTTGTGAGTGCCCTCCTGTTATTGTGAAGACAGAATTTACCGCCAATTTCCACATTACATGAGAACTACAAGATTACAGGAGAACTACAAGATTACAGGAGAACTACAAGATTACAGGAGAACTACAAGATCACAAGAGAACTACAAGATTACAGGAGAACTACAAGATCACAGGAGAACTACAAGATCACAGGAGAACTACAAGATCACAAGAGAACTACAAGATTACAGGAGAACTACAAGATCACAGGAGAACTACAAGATTACAGGAGAACTACAAGATCACAGGAGAACTACAAGATTACATGAGAACTACAAGATCACAAGATCACAAGAGAACTACAAGATTACAGGAGAACTACAAGATCACAGGAGAACTACAAGATCACAAGATCACAAGAGAACTACAAGATTACAGGAGAACTACAAGATCACAGGAGAACTACAAGATTACATGAGAACTACAAGATCACAAGATCACAAGAGAACTACAAGATCACAGGAGAACTACAAGATCACAGGAGAACAACAAGATCACAGGAGAACTACAAGATCACAAGAGAACTACAAGATCACAGGAGAACTACAAGATCACAGGAGAACTACAAGATCACAGGAGAACTACAAGATCACAGGAGAACTACAAGATCACAAGATCACAAGAGAACTACAAGATCACAGGAGAACTACAAGATCACAGGAGAACAACAAGATCACATGAGAACTACAAGATCACAGGAGAACTACAAGATCACAGGAGAACTACAAGATTACATGAGAACTACAAGATCACAAGATCACAAGAGAACTACAAGATCACAGGAGAACAACAAGATCACATGAGAACTACAAGATCACAGGAGAACTACAAGATCACGGGAGAACTACAAGATCACAGGAGAACTACAATCCAGCGGTAATCTAGTGAAAAACGTGCAAACATTTCCTTGTCAGACTTCCTGTCTGGCTTGATCTATTCTGTCAAACTTGATGCGAGTCCGCAGCGAGCGCCTTCGAAAATAGACTCGCAGCCTATTTGAAACGGAGCAGAGATAGGAGGCGCTGCTGGCACGCCGCGGAGTCAGACCACGTCGCTCTCTGTGGAAACAGGAACATTGATCAGAGCGGCAGCAAACAGCAGCATAGTGCGCTGCACAAATGGACCACGGCGTTCTTTGAGTATGTGTTCAAGTCTGCCTGTCTAACTACTGAGAGGTTATGTTCATGTCCAGGGAGTGTCTTTGTCACTTTCTATAATTTCTCATGAGCAGTGAGAGTGTCTGAATGTGTCAGAGCGTCTGACAGGGAGGGACTCGAGCCAAAAGATACAAAATCACAGTGGCGTCAGACATTGGCTGGCTAGAGAGCTGGTATTTTCTGACTCCCCCCCCCCCCCCCCCTGCATTTTTAGGTTCGTTTGTTTTTTTGCACCAATAACACCAAAGTCTCCTTTCATGTGTGAATGCACTCGGCAATAAACCAAATCATGGTTATGATTGTGACTCTCTGTGAGGCTGCTATCTGTCAGTAGGCAGAGTGGAAGCAGAAGATGATGCAAACTGACTGCAAAGAGCATTTTTCCATTCAATTTAATCTGTCCACGTTTCATGCCGTCCAGAGATGTTGTCTTGACGATATCCTGACAGAGCAAAACTGAAAAAAATCCAAATATGTCAGAATCTGGATTTTTTTTTTTTTGACATCCTGAAAACAAAAACAAACCCCAGAGATTCAGCTAGAGTGCATGAAAGTGCCTTGAATAAAAAAATCCTTTTTAACATTAAGGTATCAACATGGGCAGGACAGGGGGATAGGCCACGCCCACTGACTAACCGAACTGTTACCATCAGCTGCAACATCAAAATCCTAGCTAAACTGATTAGAGAGTTTAGCTAGCTGAGAGCGTCGACTCCAGAAGCTGCGATGAGTTAAGTGACAGAGATGTGGTTTGAACTCCTCCAGAGTCTCCCGTGTGCCACGACCACGGCGGTCCAGGGCATGGTCTGACTTTTACCCCCCATGTCACACCTACACATTCACACACTGATGGTAGAGGCTGCTGTGTAAAAAGTCAGACAGTATTAACCAATCCATTCTCACACTTTGGGTTAAGCGTCTTGCCCAAGGACACAGTGGACATGTGGCTGCAGGAGCTGGGGATCGAACCCCTGACCTCTACCAACTGAGCCACAGCTACACTAATAACCTCTAATAAACCTTCCTTTTTAAAAATGTCTGAGACTGTCCTAACAGCCACACAGAAAAGCCTTCCATTGGCAGTCGAGGCATCAGCTCTACTCCACAACATTAAAAATCAACATTTTGCAGACGATCCAGCAGTTTTTCTGACGGGTATATTGGAGGGAAACTGACGCAGTTCCAGTCTCAAACTTCCATATGAAGCGGTTCAAACATCCGGAAAGCTGTAAAAGCGATGTCATTGGTTGTTTTCTCGCAGACATCAGGCGGCTGACTGTGTCTGAATCTCCCTCAGCTGCTCTGGCACGCTGAGCCTCGTGCTGCACAAACTGTTAATTATGGCAGCCAATTCACAGTTTGAGAAAGCAGTGCTTTGGCTCCGTGCGACATCCCGACTGTCAGTTTAATCATAGAGCGGGGCGAGGACACACCGACCCCGCCGGGCTGGCTCTGCTTCAGCTCTTCCTACACTGCAAAAAAAAGGAAAACCGTCATGGAGACAATTCACTTCTTCATCACTCCTTAACCTCTTTCAGTCAATGTTTCAAGAATGAGAGTCAAAGCTGCTGCAGGTGAGTCTGCATGCAGGAAAGTGTCTCTGCTTAAGAGATCACAAAGCCAACGGCATTTCAACTCTATTTTTATTTATAGTATATCTTTAAGGACAAGGACACATTCTGCTCTTTGGCTATGATTATGACTTTTCTTGCAGCGGGGAGGAGGATTGGCCTGGGAGTCTATTATTGTCTCTCTCCCTTTATGTCTCCAAATAAAAACACTGTACAGCCGGACAGTAGCACAGCGTTTTTGTTCTACTGGTTATGAAACAGACTGAAATCATACTGAAGCTTCTGTATGACCGACATAGCAAACATGACAATCAGAATCATGATTGACCACTTTTTATCAGGTTGGATATGATTCAGGACACTGTAGCTTCAGTGTTTATCCAGCTCTGCATCGGTCTGTAAACCTTTCTGCGTTCTAACACCTAGTGGTTAAAATGGGTACTGCAGTCTAAATTATAAACATCATAGAGAGCTGTCCCCCCCCCTCCTCTCTAGAGTGGATGCTCACTCAGGTCACCATGTGGTGGACTCTGAAGCTTCAGTGTTTATCCAGCTCTGCATGGGTCTGTAAACCTTTCTGTGTTCTAACCTCTCTCCATTTTTCAAAAGCATCTCCAATATTGATCCTAGTTTGAGCACGTTTCTGCTCGTGGAGCTTATTAGAAACATGCAGAGGCTTTTTAGGTCGGGTACAATCACTTCTATCTGAACCACTTCTCTTGCCCGCTTCCATCGCTGCAACACCTGTTGACCTGATAACTGCTCTCATATCTGGCAAACCGAGGGGCGTCCAAAACGGCTAAAACAGTTAAAACAGTTCCCTGAAACAACTCCAAATATTTTTAAACCCATAAGATCACAAAGCAGTTATAATACGGATTTTCCTCTTTAAATGTGAAATTAAGGACCACAGTTACGCCTGACAGGTTGATCAAACTCATCATAGAAGAGAAAGCAAAAAGGGTGGCAGAGGGAATTATTACACTAACTTCTTCATGTTCATATCATCACGTTTCCAAATCTCAGTGATTAGCTCTTTCCACTCTGAACTGATGGAACCAATTGAGACAGCGTAGAGATGACGCAGACAGTCGATGTGTTTTGACGCGTTTCTCTGAACATCTGACAGCTCAGGTGTTAACAGGTGTTTAGATTCTCCTGCTGCTTGCTGACACTTTGCTCTGATACTAAAATACACTCTGAACATTTTCTGAAATCAGAGTCTTGATATGCATTATATCCTGTTTGCTTTTGTTAATTTCTGTCTGTGTTCAAAGAGCTGCTTCTTCTGTTCCTGGAGGGTTTTTACACCGAGGCTTCCCAACACACACACACACACACACACACACACACACACACACACACACACACACACACACACACACACATCAGAAGTGCTGTCTGAATTTCGACGGCTCATTAACGGTCCATTTCTGTCGGTGGTGATTTGATGTGTGCGCCGTGTACTCACAGCAAATACGACATCCTGTCCTGGAGAGGGTCGAAAATAGCTGCTCATTAAGTGGCTTCTCCTGCACACACACGCACACACACACACACACACACACACACACTCACAGAGCTTAAAGGAAGCTGTCTGCCTACACCAGCATGTTATGATTATTTAAAGATTTTTATTTGATTTTAAACACTCCAGCTGCACTCACTCACACACACACACACACACACACACACACACACACACACACACACACACACGCGCACATACACACACATACACACACACACACACACACACACACACACACACACACACACACACACACACACACACACAAAGACACACCCTAATAATATGTTTTTCCTGAAAGTAGTTTTTGTGTGTTTCCTACAGTTTGTGTACAATAATAAGAATAATAACAATAATAATAATAATAATAATAATAATAACTCAGATTTATATAGCGCCTTTAGAAACCCATGGACGCTTTACAGTAAAACACTTTCAACCTGAACAAAGACACACACACACAGAAATCCCCCACAGATGAAACCTGTTGTGTTGAAGACACTGAGTGTTGTGTGTCGGCACATCTCTTCATTCTTTGGTGATATCCTGCTGACATGAGTGATTTACATGTGGGTCTGGCAGCAGTGAGACACCGAGACAGACGGAGACTGACATCGTTTCAGCTGCAGAGGTCTGAGGGGGAAGAAGCTCCAAACACACGACATGTGACCGAGTGTGTGAACGCTCAGAGACTCCATACGTCAACCTGACGGCGCCCAGCCAGCCAGCACCCTGAAGCCCGCTGCTGCTGCTGCTGCTGCTGCCGCTGCTGTGTTCAGGCTGAGCAGACTGAGAGGTAAATGGACTTGAGCTTGTTTAACACTTTTACACCACAGGTCACACCTACACATACCACTGATGGTAGAGGTTTCTTTCAGGGTCCATCAGAAGTAACTAACCCCATTCACACACCACTACAGAAGCAGCAGGAGCAACTTGGTGTTAAGTGTCTTACCCAAGGAGACATCGGACATGTGGCTGCAGGAGCTGGGGATCGAACCCCCGACCTTCCAGTTCAAGGTTCAAGGTTCAAGGATAATTTATTGTCATTCCAGGAAACATGTGGGACATGAGAGCGGAAGGAAATGCAGTACTCCAGTCCCGAGCAATAATATCAATGATAAAAGTAAAATAATAATAAGATAATCAGAAAAGTGAGTAAGTAAGAAAAGAAAATATCATTCATATTAATACAGGTGTGAGTGCATTATCAAATATGAGTAAGTGCAAGGGTAAGTAAGTAAGAGGTAAGTTTGCCAAGTGGCCAGAGATTGCACATGCCCCTTAGTGCCCGCTGTTAGAGGCAGATGATGAAACACCACACGCCCTGACAGGTGTTGAGGCTGATGACTCTGGTGCTGAGGTGATCTGTGTGGCCTGTAAGAAGCAGCGACCCATGGGAAACCGAGGTGAAGGTGGTGCTGATCAACATCATTACAGCGTCCGACCTGCAGCGGCCTCTTTTTAATAAATCACTCAGAGGGGGACTCGTCTGCATGCTGCCTCGTCCGTTCTGAGACTCAGTGTGTAAAACCTCGACTTTAAGACGAGGTCTCCAATGTGGAGGAACAACACCTCTAAACTTTATGATGCTGCAGAAACCCTTCAACCATCATTTCTCAAAGCAACAGTAACAAACGCATGTTGTCTGAGGGGAAGGCGTCACAGCACTGATTGTTTAGCAACAGTGTAGTTGCAGCGCCAAAATAATTTCTACATATTGTTGCTTTACTTTGTTAAATGTGTCCCGCTGTTTTTACCTTTTTATTGCTTTCTTAAAACGTTTTAATTCTGTGTTTGTGTGTGCAGGTATTTTCCCGTCTGCATGTGCACATGTTTATTGTTATGCTTGTATGTACATGCACACACACGTCTAGTTTGTGTAAATGGCGTGTGCATTCTGTAGAAAATGTGTATTTCTTGAATGCACACACATATTTTATGAAATGTTTGAAATGTTTTCTGTGCCTTTGTTAAGCACCTTGAATTTTCTGGTGTCAGAAAGGTTATATCGGCCTTTGCAGGTCGTCAAAAAAAGAGTGCTGCGAGGGACTAAACACGGGAGTGAAGCTGTGACGCTCTGTCGTTATAAATGACTTCCAGATCCAAGATGCTTTATTCATTTATTCTTCCAAAAAAACAACACAAGATACTACAACCGCTGTTGTCGAGTCATCAAATCAACTCGCGATCGCAGTGCAGTGTGGTGATCAACAGAAATGTTCTCTTCCCACGCTCACCCCCTCTCTCCATCCAAGCCAAAAACCAGGTGAACAGGTGAGTGCGGCCCATATAATCACTGCCATCACCACGAGATTTCCGGTGAACACACCCACCAGAAGTAACAAGCAGACCGTAAACAATAAACAAATCAGTAAACAACCCATGACACCAAATACACAATCAACTTACATTTATGGCTCCTACAAAGATGCTACATAAATTAACTAACCTCGCCCCTAACCTTGAAAACCTCCCGCCCACCTGAAGGGGCCGCAGACCTCAGGTTGGGAACCAATGGTCTATTACAGTGATACTCAACCCGAGGATCTTGAGCCACATGTGGCTCAGTTGGGACTAGTTGTGGCTCTTTTAGGTCCTATTTGGAAAAAAAAAATCAAAAGTAATTATTTAAAAAAGTGAAACATTGTCAGCATAAATTATTCTTTGCAAGTCATGTCACTGTGTTTCCCCTCACACATATTTTAGGAAAGAAAGAGGTTTTTTGATTGTGGCTCTTGCAGAAATATTCTTTGGGGTCAAAGTGACTCTTAAGTCTAACGAGGCTGAGTACCACTGATCTGTCACATGATGATAGTCGATGATTGTTTCAGAGATTGACAGGGATAGAAGAGCTGTGAGAAGTGGGGCCTAGCGGTTATGTTGTACAGAGATTGTAGTCCTCATTGAAGCGGCTGTGGGTTTGAATCCGACCTCGGCCCTTTGCTGCATGTCACCCCCCTCCTCTCTCTCTCCTCCCTACATTTCCTGTCTCTCTTCAGCTGCCCTATCTAAAAAAAGGCCCAAAAATTGAGTCCAAAAAAAGCTGTGAGAAGAGACTTGATTTATTCAGCCCCAACAACACAAGTCATGTGTTACTAACAGAGACATAATTATGATTCTTTCTGGGTTTTATTATCATCAACAAACAGCAAAGAAAACAAAAGCAAATCAACGTGAAGAGAGAAACAAACGAGGACAAATTAAACGGCACATTCAGACTCCGAGTGAAAAGATGATGCAAATGACTTCTGTCTGATCTCATAATCACAAATTCAAACGTGAGTTTTTCTTCTCTCAAACGCGAAACATCTTGACTGCCTTCAGCTCAAGTGGACAATCAGTATCAGAGAAAATGTTCCCGTATTGATAATCTCCCAGCATCCTCTGATTACCGACGTGATTACAGATGACTAACGCTGCAGCTCGCACGCCAAACGACGAGGAAAACCAGCAGCCATAGGACGAGGAGCTGAGCGCAGCAGATTACAAGCACAGGACTGGAGGAATGAGGAGGAGGAGGAGGAGGAGGAGGAGGAGGAGGAGGGGGTAAAAAAAAGAAAGTCCTCTGGATGACTCATCCCCTCAGGCTGCCTCTCAGATATGATGCCAGCATGCTCGGTTATTTGCAGCGAGCTTCAAACTGCCGCGTTCCCCTCAAACATGATCATCTCTGCAGCCGGCCTCGGCAGCTTCCGTGACTCCCCGACATCGTCATAGTGCAGAGAAATCTCCACCAGCTCTGTAATCATGTACAGAGGATTAAAAACTTATATCGTTCGGAACACACCAGGGAGATGTGTGTGTTTTCACTGCAGCTTGTTTCAGGATTTTGGAGAGGTTATGTAACATTCTATAAAGTATTGGATTACTTGGGACATATTCTGGTGCTGCTAAGAACTTGCATCCAGCTCGACAAATAAACTAACATTTCATCTGCAGAGCTTTTTTAATGGGGAGATTTACGGGTGTTAGCAAAAAGGAAGGAGGGGCTAATGCTGCCCGAACACCTAACAACCTTAGAAGAGATGTCAAAGTCACAGACACATTTCTAAAGCCGGGGTAAAAAAGTTTTGCTGGAGTTCTCCTGTGATCCCGATGTTTGGTGTGAGGTGGTCTTCAAACTCAATCTGAGCTCTAAAGCGCTTTTCTGACAATAACAACAAAACTAAAGAGTGAAAACAAAACAACAAAGAAATAATCTAAGAGAAGGAGGGCAGAGTTTGTTAGTGGCTGTAGGCGATGTTTAAGAGTGGAGTTTTTAGGGATTTCTTGGAGGTCGGGGAGTGAGGAGGGGTCTCTGATGTTTTCTGGGTGTGAGTTCCAGAGGATGGGAGCGGCGATGGAGAAGGCCCTGTCCCCCCAGGACCGGTGGTTACAGGCTGAGGCGCTGCTCGTCAACAGGCAAGGCAGACTACTGCTTGGGGCCCTCGACCAGTAAGGGGTCCTCGAGTGCTGAAAAACTGAAAACCACAGCAGTAGATTCAAGATTCAAAAAACTTTATTGTCTATCACATCGTGACAGAAAATGACCTTTTGTTGAGGCTCAACATGAAAACATACAAACATTCACACTAACACTCACATTAGGTCACAAATAGCTAAAAGTACCCTAAATAGGTAAAAACATATGCACATTTAAAAAACATTGCTTATCTAGCCTTGTTTAAAATGTGTATTGCAGTGGGAGTAAAAGAGTTTCTGTAGCTCAAAATGTGCAATTTTTGAAATGACAATAGGAAACCTCCCTAATGGGGCCCCATTAGCATCTTAGCATCTCGTGTATTATTCCTGTGAAAACCAAAGTTTGTCAGTGAAAGTCACTGAAGGAAAATGAGAAGGAATGATCTGTGTTGGAGTTAAAGAAGAAAGAGGAAGAGCATCTGGACACTGGCTGACTTAATGGTGGTTGGAGGGGCCCCCAATTAATTTTGCCTAGGGCCCCAACAGACTCTAGAATCGCCACTGGGGGACAGGAGGTTTGAGTCAGCAGAGTGGAGGAGCTCAGACAGGTAGGGGGGAGGAGCCAGGTTATGGAGGACTTTAAAGGTGAGGATGAGGAGTTTGAAGTGGACACGCTGGGGGGACGGGGAGCCAGTGGAGGTCATGAAGGACCATTTTTAAAGGCCAATAAGAGCGGTCTCGCCAGCACCAAACAAGTAAACATGGCCTGGAGGCGAAAGAACGTGTGATTCCCCTGGACTGTAGAAAAGTAGGAGAAACTGAATACCTCTTTGACTTGTCCTCCCCTTTGTACCACGATAGAGAGGAGACAGGAAAAGGTGACAGAAAATGCTGCAGCCCTTGAAATCCCCGGTGAGTATGCTCAGGACAAACTCAATCATTATTCCCTGGATATCTAAGTGGTACAAAGGGGAAGATGCTTCAAAGAGGCACTTTTACTCTCTGCACGACTCCACCAGTTTCTCCATCTTTCCTTTTTTCTGCCCAAATTTGTAGTGGTGAATTTCCACTTGTGTACGATGGGACATCATTTTAAAAAGAAATCTAGTTGCACTCATGACTCTGTAAGATCCCCACTCTTTGTAAAATCTCAGTCGGTGACTAAAAACTCTCTGAGTTGCTGACAACTAGTCTGAATCGCCTAGTGTAAGGAAGGCGTAACTTTGAAATATAATTCACATTTAAAGGAGCAGTATGTAACTCTGACTCCTACTGTTTAAAATTGGTACTGCAGTCCAAATTCTAAACATCATAGAGAGCTGTCTCCCCCCCCCCCTCTCTAGAGTGGATGCTCACTCAGGTCACCATGTGGTGGACTCTGAAGCTTCAGTGTTTATCCAGCTCTGCATGGGTCTGTAAACCTTTCTGTGTTCTAACCTCTCTCCATTTTTCAAAAGCATCTCCAATATTGATCCTAGTTTGAGCACGTTTCTGCTCGTGGAGCTTATTAGAAACATGCAGAGGCTTTTTAGGTCGGGTACAATCACTTCTATCTGAACCACTTCTCTTGACCCGCTTCCATCGCTGCAACACCTGTTGACCTGATAACTGCTCTCATATCTGACAAACCAAGGGACGTCCAAAATGGCCGCGTGGGGGGGGGGGGGGGGGGGTCGTCTTAAAAGCGCCTCCCTTCTCTGGTCCAAACAAATCCAGATCATTCAGGAGCAGAATCTAAAGTTAGAAGGAGGACATACTGACTGCTGCATTGTTGTCAGAGAAGCCAGCACTTCAACATGTTTCCTTAATGTCTGATCAGATAGGAAGATCACTTTATCATCTCACTCACTACACATCTCACTGATTGGACTTTTAGTTTCACTAAATAATCGGATAGGGGTAGTTTACTCATCCGTTATATCCTAGGAAGTCTGCTGACTTGATAAAAAAAAGTTTAAATTAAGCAAAACAGAAAATAGATACCAGACCAGAGAAATTGAAATCTAAAACACAGGAGCTGCTTGTTGCTGCTGTCGTCTTTGTGTTTTTGTCTTTTAATGGATCAGAAAATCAAATATATTTCATATTCATTAATTTCCTCTGCATTTTATTCATCTTGAGATTATGTTGGGTAAAGATACTTTTCTTTTCACATGATAACTAATAATGTTGAACACAAAGTGAATTTGGCAAAGAGAGGAGCACTGACTAATCAGTAAACATAACTCATCAGACCCGCCTCACACAGCCTGTATTCAATAGACTATTTAATCCTGTGTGTTTATATCCATCTATGATGAAATATGTTTAATAAACGCTCTGCAGAAAATGTGATTTGCTCTCCAGCTTAATTAAGTCTGATTGCATTTTGGCTCAGGCAGGTCTGGAAAAGCTCAACTCAGCAGTTTTTCAAATTAACGGAGCTGCTGCTGTGGAGATCTGAAGACTTATTACGACCCTTTAAACAAAGCTGCACCAGAACCAGAGGAAGGATGAACCTACTGACTCACCTAGGGTTAAAAAACAACCAATAAAAACTGTCCAATTTGTAACATCTGGGGCTAGGAAATGACGCTCTAATTGCAGTTCCTTGAGTGTCCACTTGAGGCTGTCTCCAAAAGTGAGTCAGTGTCCATAGAGCCCCATGTTAAAATGTCCAACTTTAGAGCAGTAATACAAACATTTACAGACAGGTATAAGAACAGTTTTTGTTCCTGGATGTACTTTAACCAACGGACCCCTTTGACTATAATTAGAAATGAGCACTGACTGTGTAGCTTTGATAGCTTAGCATTGGCTAACTCCACGCTTGCTTCACCCTCTCTTTCAAATATGACGATTTCTGCCTCTAAAAAAGAAACATCTAGGTGTTGGCAGAATTGCAGGACTTGTCACATACACTGAAGAGACATTCTTAGAGAGGACAAGATGATTCATGTGTTGAGCTGTGAAAATCCACTGCAGCATAATGACTTCAGTTTCCATCAGTGCACAGTAGAGCTCAACAGTGACCGCTCACTTTTTGGGCTGTTCTGCCTCCGGAAGATCAAACCCACCTGTTGACATTTCACAAAATGTTCATATCAAGAGATTCACGCCTGTAACCAAGACAACCAGCTACCCAGCGCAAAAACGGCGTTAGAAAACAGAGAAAGGACCGAGGCACAAGACTGTTTTTCTGCTGGAGTCAAGGAACTACACATCCCACAATCCATTGCGAATGATGCTGCGTCTTCTTGAATGTAAGTCGTTGTTAGCGTGTTCATACTGTTAACACAGTGTTGCACTTTGTGTTGTTGGACATTACATTCACTGCTGCATAAGAAGGTTATTAGTATGTTTCGTTTTAGCTAACTAACTAGCTAGCCTGCTAGCATAGCTATCCGTTCGCATACATTGCTGATGGGCGGGAACCATCGCCATGGTAACAGCAAGCGTCTTTGTGACACTCTATGATCGTGGGTAGTGTAGTTCTTTTTCTACGATATCGTAAACTTTGTTGTTCTTAAGAACGAGGTTGATTTCAGATGAACCTGTGTCGTCTTCAGGTCGTTTCCCACTCGTGGTCAGTCTACCTTGGATGGTTATTATGACATCATGGCTAATTATCAAATTTGCTATGGAGAAAATGAAAGGATTTTTACTTCCAGAACCTCACTGTTGAGCTCTATTTCCACAGCGGGCCCCCCCCGGCTCTCCCGTACTCGAGCCGGCTTGTGTTGCTTCGTGGTCTGCTGCAGCGGCCTCTTTATGACGATGTGATTTCACATCATGTTTGGATTCTGGCGCCGCTTTTTATTCTTTGTCAGCTGCTGTCTCTGCAATGTTTGCCTTAAAAAAACACATTTGACCTGGTTAAATTATTCAAAATGCAAAACTCTGCTTCTGAATATGTCGTCCAAATATTCAAGAGCAGACTCAGTGAAGCTTTGGTAAACAACATTAGTTTTTATTTTTATAATCTTAAAGCGGGAAGAGGCTCAGGCTGTTGACGTGAGGACTTCTGACCTCAGCTCTGTGTGTTCATCCTCTGTGTGATGACAGGAAGCAGATTCTCTGGATGTCGGGCAGATTTTAACTCAGTTTATCTGACAGATCAGAAACAGAAGAGAGGAGAGAGAGAGAGTGGTACACACACACACACACACACACACACACACACACACACACACACACACACTGCACTGCTCCTCCTATTCATGCCACGCTCACCTGCACTTCACATGCCGACATTGATGAGCCACCCCGCCATCAGCATGTCGCCTGGTGTGTAACAAGTGTGACACATGTGTGATTGTGTTCAAGGCCGTGCACACATGTGAGGGAGTGTGTACGAGTGAACGGAGATCTCAGCGAGGGACTGTAAAGACGTGCTGAAGTAAGACGTGAGGAATGATTCACACTGGAATCAAGAAAGATTGATGTGTGAGGGACAAAGACTACAAACATGGTGTCTGTCTTGGATGTTTAAAGGAAGAAGAGTCAATGACCCATGTTTCACTCCCCTCAGTCTTAAAGGAGACATAATATTTAAAATCCACTTCTTCAGTGTTGTTGAACATATATTTATGTAACCTGAGTGTCTACTGACCCACAACATGTGAAATAAACCCATCCAGTCCTTTGTTTGTGGTCTGCATAAGTCTTACAATACAGAGTCATTGCATTTAAAGAGACACACACACCAAAACGGAGCGTTCTGAGAGAGCTGGTTTATACAGGGTCACAAACCTCCTCTGGTGCTTGATTCATGTTTTATTTTGACCAAAGCACAGCACAGATGTTTCATTTAGACCACAGGGGGGCTGTTTGAAAAGGTGGAGGAGGGGACTGTTTGAAAAGGTGGAGGAGGGGACTGTTTGAAAAGGTGGAGGAGGGGACTGTTTGAAAAGGTGGAGGAGGGGACTGTTTGAAAAGGTGGAGGAGAGGACTGTTTGAAAAGGTGGAGGAGGGGACTGTTTGAAAAGGTGGAGGAGAGGACTGTTTGAAAAGGTGGAGGAGGGGATAATATATCCTGGCCAATCAATCTTTATTTGTACAGCGACAATTCATAACAAGTGTAATCTCGAGACGCTTTACAACAGAGGAGGTAAAAGACTCTTTGTTACGTTACAAAAGAAAAATGGGATAGGCGGATAGGGGATAAGCTGCAGGAAGGATTTCTCCTTTGTATTCCTCGCTTTCCTGTTGTCCACACTTCCTTGCCGCTGAGGTGGAGGTCGGAGCAGGACGGCGGTGGTTGTTGGGGACGACACAGTCCGATGGTGGTGGCTGGTCGTCAGGGGTCGTCAGGTGGTGGTAGTCGTCAGCTCGCTGAAGGTCGGGGGAGCTCCGGCTACTCGAGAGCCTGGCTTCTGCTGCCGGGACAAAGACCTCTTGGTCTTCTAACACACTGACGCCAGATACATTCAGATGTCTCATTTGAAGACACTCGGGTAAATTGTGCTCCATTGGAAAAAATATACTTATAAAGGACGCAGGCCTTATGTTGTGATTTGAATTTCTTATAATTCAGATTTTTATCTGGACTTTGGATTAAGCCTTAAAGGCTTTATATGTGATTTTTTGATCCAGCAGATGTCACCATTGAGCACCAGCATGAAACCAAAACAACTTGCGGTGCATTGTTGTGTTAGCATGCTAATGCTAGCGATCTTTATTATGCTCGTATCTTCACACTGCATGTAAATTTACCTGAAATGAGCGTGATCTAGAAACACAGTTAAGCAGTGAGTACAGTATGTTATTCTTCTTTTCTCTAGTCCCTC
This sequence comes from Labrus mixtus, assembly GCF_963584025.1. Taxonomy (NCBI): domain Eukaryota; kingdom Metazoa; phylum Chordata; class Actinopteri; order Labriformes; family Labridae; genus Labrus; species Labrus mixtus. The sequence goes on along the minus strand of NC_083619.1, from coordinate 28,679,728 downwards.
AATTAAACAACTTTTATACACGAGGGGAGGAGTCAGCCGGCCGTCCGGGCGATGTAAACAAAGTGAAGATAGGACTCTGAAAACTCTGAAAACATCACAGACAGTGGGACTCGGGTGTTACACCCATTGTAGACAGTCATGACTCACAGAGTTATTTTCAGAGGATATACTTGATTTCTACATTTAAGTGTGAAGAATCACATATAAAGACTTTAAATCAAGTGTGTTGAGAAACTAGACGAATACACTCTCTGAGTTTTGAGTTGGCGGTGAAGTTTAACGGCAGCGCAAACAAACAAACAAACAAACCTCATCTCAGTCATCACGCTTTGAAAGGAAAGACTCACACTAACACTGACAGAAGTCTCTCATGCATGCAACGTCTCTTGTGTGCCGACGTCTTCGGTTTGGACACAGCTGGATTACGTCAGCAGACTTTTTCTCTGAGGTTGTTTCAGAGGTCCTGCGAGCAGGATAACAGCATTACAAACAGGAATTACATTCTGCTTCCTTGCACCGCATCAATCTGTTGAGTCTCTGTCTGCTCCAATCAGCGAGTCACTTCTTTAATCTGAAGGGTTTTTCTTTTTTTATAATCAACTTCTCCTTTTAAAACCACGGCAGAATGAGAAGGAGTCTTACTGTGGGATCATGTTTGACCCAGATTCAGTCAACAATGACAAAACAACACAAACCCTCTTTTCTTCTTCTGCTTTTCTTTCCACCGTGTGATGATGAGCGATAATCCTACAGGGGAAAAAAGACACTCTGTGTGCCCGACTGAGTCTCCACTCTTGATTATTTGATTTAATAACGTCAGGTTTGTTGCAGAGCCTCTGTTTTTTTTAACCCTGATGGGTCCAGAGCCCAGACTCAGGAACATTAATCTGTGTAATTATTAACCTCTATTTAACTAGAGACGGGTGACCGAGCTTTTCCACTCCTTTTTTTTTCCACCCACACTCTCTTTCAGTCGTGCATTAACAGACCTCAGAGGGACAGGGCAATCCCAGTTTGCTCTTATTGGAGCTGAATCACATCAAATGAGCCGGAGAGGTTTAATCACAGAATCATTAAAGTCCACCTGAATTCTGCTGATCCACATTTTAAAACTCACATGTAGTGTTACAATGCTGGATGCCCAAACTAAACAAGGGCAAAGTTTCAGATCAGGAGGTAGTGTTGTAGTGGAGACCACTCTAACTGGGACCAAGACATACCAGAGACCAGAGAGCTCTGAGACCAAGACAAGTAGGGATCGAGACCTAGACAAGACCAAGACATACCAGAGACCAGAGAGCTCTGAGACCAAGACATGTAGGGATCGAGACCTAGACAAGACCAAGACCAAGACATACCCGAGACCAGAGAGCTCTGAGACCAAGACATGTAGGGATCGAGACCTAGACAAGACCAAGACCAAGACATACCAGAGACCAGAGAGCTCCAAGAACGAGATAAGACCAAGACATGTAGGGATCGAGACCGAGTCAAGACCAAGACCAAGACCAAGACCAAGACATTTAGGGATCGAGACCTAGACAAGACCAAGACCAAGACCAAGACATTTAGGGATCGAGACCTAGACAAGATCAAGACCAAGACCAAGACCAAGACATTTAGGGATCGAGAACTAGACAAGACCAAGACCAAGACATACCAGAGACCAGAGAGCTCCAAGAACGAGACAAGACCAAGACATTTAGGGGTCGAGACCGAGTCAAGACCAAGACCAAGACCAAGACCAAGACATTTAGGGATCGAGACCTAGACAAGACCAAGACCAAAACATACCAGAGACCAGAGAGCTCCAAGAACGAGACAAGACCAAGACATTTAGGGGTCGAGACCGAGTCAAGACCAAGACCAAGACCAAGACCAAGACCAAGACCAAGACAGGGTGAGAAAAATCATGTTGTTGTCCTTCTAATCACAGAGACACCATGGAAAAATAGCCGATCAGTGGTGGTCTTAATTTAAAATCCGGAGTCCCCTCGGTCTGAGATCGAGACGAGTAAAGATGCTTTTGATTTCGAAACGAGACAGAGACCTTGAAAAACTGGTATTGGGACTGGTCTTTAAACCAAGACCGATATCGAGTACTGCAACACAATAATGAGGTAAACAGATGTTGGAGTAATCCCATGATCAGTCTGCAGAGGGCGCTAAATGGGTTGCTCTCCAAATCACGCGATAGTTCACCGATATGAAACCGAAAATTTCACAAGCGGCTTCAGGCCTCTACGTAAGCTGGTGAAGCCTCTATGTGGGCAGTACCTCAGTCTGTAGGGACTGGTCGCCGGTTCAAGTCCCGGTGCAGACCACGTCTGGAAGTGGTCTGGTAGCTGGAGAGGTGTCAGTTCACTTCCTGAGCACTGCTGAGGTGAGCAAGGCAATTCTGCAGCCCTGCAGTGTTCTGCCCCCCACCCGGGTGGGCTTCCAGAGAGCCGGCCAATCAGAGGAAAGTGGGCCTGTGGAGAGGCGGGGCCTTAAAGAGACAGCAACAGAAACAAACCATTTCAGACAGAGGCTGAAATAAGAGTTTTTACTGACTCCAGTATCAGATTAATAAGGACGTTTTTAGAGCTGCAGATCATGCAAAGATACTCTACAGGTTTCACAGACTGACAACATGAAAGGAGAACATGAGAAGAATATGGATGTCTTTAAAAAAGTCAGTTTATTGAAGGACTTTATGTTCATACCGTCACTCGTTTACATGCTTTGTGCTTCAAACTCATGGTTAACATGTTGTTATGTTTAAAAAGTTCCTGCAGCATCTTTGAAACTGTATCACAATCTGCTGAATGTACCCTAACATTCACCAGGAGAAGACCTCCTAGCCTCTGATTGGTCAGCTCAGTGTCATGTGACCTGTTGAAGGAGGAAGTGTTGTAGATCAGTGAGAGGGCCTCTTGAGAAATGAATCTGTCTCCTTCCTGTTGTTTCTTCTTAAAGTCGGTTATCAAACGTCCACACAGCGGTTTGGACATGTGGATCGAGGATTTAAAGAGAGGAGAACTTCTGATGACAGTAAGCTTGATTTACTCCATCACACAAACACCTGTTGATGGGTTCTTTGTTTCTGTAAATGCTCAACATGTGGTTGTTGGATTAGTGTTTAAACCCTCGCCTTGTGTTGTGGAGTGTGTTTGTCTAATATATCTCATTACACTTAATATATGCCACAGTCCCCTGACAAGTCCAGATAAACACCTGATTTGAGGTTATCAAAAGCAAAAGAGGCTTGAATTACTTTTACTACAAGTCAAAATGTCTGCAAATGTAGCAGGCAACATATAAAGTCACACTCCCCCACACTCACTTCCTTCAAGAAATCCCTAAAAACTCACCTCTTCATCACTGCCTACAACCACTAACTCCCATCGTCTCCCCTTGCATTACTTCTTCGTTGTACTGTCCTAGTCGTTTTGTTTTGTTTTATGGTTGTTGTTTTTTTCCTTGTCAAAGCGCCTTTGAGTATCCAGAAAAGTGCTATACAAAACCATTTTTTTATTATTATGATGTATAAGATATTTGACTCTGATAGACTCTGTCAAACACACAGAGAGCAGACGTGTGGATTATCTCAAAGTCAAAGTGAAAAGGAAGAGGAAGAGGATTTAAAAACACGTCACATGTTGTAAAATCCACTTCACCATGTTTCTCTAACTCTAATATGTCTCTAGTCTATCTACAAACCCCCCAATGATGAGAAAAGTCCATCCTCTCTGTCTTCCGCCTGCTCCACTTTTCAGAAAATGTGTACTCAAACAGACCGTTTGGAGATTTTCCCTTCATGACATCACAAAGGGCAGTAGCCCCTCCCCCAGGTGGGTGACACTCCCACAGCTAGGTGTTAGTTCTGCCCTCTGAGTCTGCCTTCTCACCGTAAACAATAGGACATGGAGCAAGAAAGCACACCCAAGCCCTTCCAGAGAGGGGGCGTGGTCAGACACAGCTCATTTACATATTTAAAGGTACAGACACAGAAACAGCCTGTTCTGAGCAGGACTGAAATAGAGGGGTTTATAGACATGATACAGCATCTTAATATGAAGTCCATATTTGACTGGCAGCCAGTGTAGTAATGTGGGAGCTGTGATTTGTCCCGGTTATAAATAACTGATACACGTTTCCACCATGGCGAACATTAAGTGTCAGATTTGTATGAAAGGAGCCCTCTGAGGACTCGCCTTGTGTGAGGGAAATGGACCAGAAACCAGCCTGCCTGACAAATTAATAAGGTCATTACTCATGCTACGCTAAAAACAACACGGTCTGAACAAACACAAATAAGTAAGGCGGCGGGAACGATCGGGGCGAGAAGGGAAAACGTAAGTGGTGATGTGTGAAACACAGGTCGACAAACCGAGAGGTTAATGACCTTCAGAGAAGACAGCGGGCTGCAGTGAGAAGAGAGGAACGAGACGGGGAGAGGTTCAGATGTGAGTACAGGAGGGGTGAGGGGTTAAAGTCCCCTGAGGAAGCTCTGAACACAAATCAGAGCGTTAAAATCAGACATCTGCAAATATATTATTAAGAACACTTTAAGGATTTCTTTCAGGTGATATCAAACTAGCGTGCACACCAATTTTTATCATTAAAAAGGAACATATAAGGAATTTAATTCACATTTTTAATTAAGTTAAAAAGGTTCAGTCGTTGTTATGGATGACGCAAAGCAGAGTAAATCATCCTGTCTCAGTTAAAGGGATAGTTCAGGTTGTCCAAAGTTCTGTTGGGAGGTTTCATTTCTCTCCAGCTCTCCTCTCAGGTTCAGGAAAGCCCCTTGACCGTGCCGCTGTAGTCTCCATGCTTTCACCCAGTTCTTAGCCGTCTGCTTGGTGTGTCAGGGCCTTTAGGGGCCAGGCTGACAGGCATCTCCTGTGGCTTATACATCTACTAGTCATACATCAAAAATATTAAACAATCCCTGTTAGCGGAATGAAGGACAAGTGCAAATCAGAATACATTTTTGGGATATTCCTTTGAAATGAGAAAGATTTCTGCTCCACACTCAAACATGATTCAAAGACAACTCAGCAGAAAAGAAGGTTGTTGAAACCCTCCGAGTGGACAACACTATATCCCACTATGTGCAGGTTGTAACCTCCAGTGGGGACATGCAATGAGAGTAAAAGCTCCTGCAGAGCATGAAAACCTTCCCCATGTCTCCCTCCATTATTCAGGTTAGGGCCTGTCTTCACTCGTCCCGTGCAGGGCCCCTGCAGCCCTGACACAGTCAGGTGACGGCTCGGGGGTAATAAACATATTCGTCCTTGCTGAGCGCTCGCCGTCGTAAAGCTCTGTGCATGTGAACGGAGAGAGAGAGAGAGAGAAATGTCCCTCATTTTCTGTCACCTCGTCATTGAACCCTCAAATTACGGCTCTGTGGAATTGATGAGCTGTCATGGTGCGACCCTGCAGAGCTGTCAGGGGTCTGACACCCTGGAATGAGCAGGTCCGGGTAAAATGGCAAACGGCTTAATTTCTGGGACATTTTGACGGCCTGAGGGGCGATGCAGACGGATGCACTGAAGATAATGTATGCTGCCTCTAATGCGACTATGGGAATGGAAATGAAGAGCTCCACTCTTGATGGATACATCTGACATGTGATTTACACACACATATCATGACTGCATGGATGAAAGTCTGCACAACATGAGAATAATTAACGATGTACGATTACATCGTTCAAAATTGTGATAACGATATTTATTTTGTTGCAAAGCTTTACCTGATGGCATTGAAATCCTGAACATTATTTATCCAGGCCTTCATCCAGAGGTTTAACAATCTTCATGCTGAGTAAGAAAGCATTTTCTTATTCATTGGGATAAATTCAGACTTTTGTGATGTGTTTGCTCATACTGCAAGAACGATGAAATTGCATTTGATTTTGCCGCCTCACTGAGACGTGACTTATTCTAGAGAGATCCAGGAGAGACATTTATCCTGTGACCTGAGCTTTCACACCTGCAGAAAACACCTGAAAAACCTACTGATGTTTGCACTCAGACTTCATCTGGAGTTTCTCCTGCCAGGAGTCCCAATGATCTGATGTGAGAACACAGCAGGATATTATCAGGAGAATTCACTCCTAGCCAATAGGAGGGGGGGAGTGATGATTATATCCTGTGACCAGTACACAGTGCATAGACAGTCTGCATTAGACCGCTACGTTCTCTGTGCTCTACACTGTGGAGTCTAATGGCTGAAAGCAGGGTCACCGAAAGTTTAGATTTTTGTCAAAAATCTGTGTTTTTGTACATAAATTGGTTGACCATTTCAAAACAAAGCTTCATTAAGCTAACATGAAATCGACTTTGTTTTACATCAGACAGTTCTTTCAGTTATAATATGAACTACTTCTGTCCTTTGTGTAAAAATAACCCGCTTGTGTATGCAAAGTTAACATGTATTATGAAGAAAGATTTCCCGTTTCTAACAAGATTTTGTGCAAATTTACCGTCAAAGTTCTCCTTAAGTAAAAGCTTAGACAGCTCTGATTAATTCTGTTTTCGATGCGAGTATGTACGTATAAGTCTTAAACAATATTAATCGGAGAGGTAGCGTTCTGCAGACAGAGACGTGAGCTGTGTTCTGTTCATCTTTGGCGTTCAGCCTCATTTTGCACGCTGCTTGCACCTCGTCTTTCTGGAGCCTCATTCTCCTCCTGAAGCTCCGACTCAGCTTAACCGTTTTAAACAATCCGCCCTATCAGTTTTTTTTTGCTGCCTCTCTTATAAGGACAAATAAAGGGCGCGTTGGATAAAGGCCCGGCTCTCATCGGCTGCTCGACGGCGTTCGCTAGCTGAGGGTTGAGATTGGGGAAGGATTTCAGTAATTCTCCTTTCCTGGGAATCAGCAGAACACAAGCTCCAGAGGAAGACACGCAGACCAGAGGAGGGTTAAAAATAGACTGAATAGCAATGAGGCAACTTTCCTCTCGCCTGGAGCCATCGTGAGTCAAGGTGGGGGGGGGGGGGGGGGGGTTGCTTCTCCTCATAAGGACCTCTCGCAGCAGCTCCTCCAGGTTTAGGGGGGAATCATTTAAACCCGATCTAATGCGAGTCTCGAACAGGCCTCGGCCCCGCTTCTCTCGCTGCTTCTAAGGGAAAGTGGGACAAGATACTCACACACGGTTGGAGTGGGGGGGGGGGGGGGGGGAGCCGCTTCTGATTTATTCTGCGACATTTTCGTCTTTTTTACGACACTGAATGAATCTGAATCTCTCTCTCGCTTTAAACAGAGTTCCCCGTGGCGAGGCAGGCGAGTGTGAAGGATGATTGTAAAAAAACGTCTCCGAGGAGCGCCGCTTTCATCGTTAATTTGAAGTTTTTCTGTTTGTGATTAACATCCGAGGGTCCGCAGATCTCAGATTAGAATCATGATCGAGTTGTGCTGGAAAGAGAATATGATTAACTTTTCGAGTTAGTTAAGTTGGCGTCTCTTACTTTTTGGCCTCTTACTAAGTTAAGTCTCTTACTTTGAAGGCGACAGCAGAATAAATGTTGATT
>NC_083619.1:28234702-28362202 GCF_963584025.1 Labrus mixtus | reverse complement strand
GGGTCGAGGGATAAAGATAAGAAGGAAAGGAGGTAAGGGTCTAGGGATGAAGGAAAGTAGGTAAGGGTCGAGGGATGGAGGTAAGGGTCGAGGGATGGAGGTGGTTTGGTTTGCTAATGGGAATATTAGTTTTAATTAGATAGTTTTCACATATTTTTTCTCGTGTCCTCAGGCTGAGGAGGCCAGACGTCTGCAGGAGCTTCACCGCTCTGAAGAGTTGGCATCTCTCGCTCTGCCTCCGCCTCCGGCTCCAGTAGAAGCTGTAACATCCCCGGGCTCGATGGAGGAGGAGGTGGAGTTACCCGAGCCTCTCCAGGAGGCGTCTGAAGAAGAGGAGGAGGCAGTCCGACCTCAGGACGCGACTCAGGTGGAGGAGATCCTGAGACTGGAGCGGGAGATCCAGGTGCTGCAGAGGCAGAAGGAGCGTCAGGAGCTCTCTCTGACCGAAGCCTCCCTCAACCGGCTGCAGCTCCTCCGCGACCAGGAGCTCCGGCGCCTGGAGGACGAGGCCTGCAAGGCGGCGCAGCAGTTCCTGGAGTCGCTGAACTTTGACGAGATCGACGAGTGCGTGAGGAACATCGAGAGCTCGTTGGGAGTGGGCGAGGAGGAGGAGGAGGAGGAGGCGGAGAAAGATGTCGGGAGGCGGCGAGGGAATGACGAGGAGGAGGTGGACGAAGGCTTCGGCGCTGACGATGAGGCCTTCAAAGACTCGCCGAACCCCAGTGAACACGGCCACTCAGACGGGCAGAGGACGAGCGGGATCCGAACGAGCGACGACTCGTCTGAAGAAGACCCGTACGCCAACGACGGCGTGGCCCCTCCCCTCCCCCCAACCACCAACGTGCTGCACCAGTCGCTGCCTTTACCACCGGCGCCCGCCGCCTGCCATAGCGCCTCCTCCAGCGCGGACTCGGCCTTCTGCCACCCTCAGGCTTCATCCGAGGCTCAGTCTGACGACCTGGTGGAGCTGATACCGCCCGACGAAGACTCAGACTACGACCAGGACGACTACGACGAGGGCGCCATCGTCTCCAGTGGCAGCGTGGCGTTCTCCAACTCCCGCAGCGGCCAGTGGTCGCCTGACTACAGAGGCTCTGTGGGAACCTACAACAGCTCGGGGGCCTACCGCTTCAGCTCGGAGGGGGCGCAGTCATCGGTGAGTCCCAGGGTCCCTGAACGTTACATCATAATCTGTTTTCACAAGTCAGCAGTTTGTGAATGTTGGTTGTTGGATTTGAGGGAAAATTTGCAGAAATGTATTGGATCGGAAATGTTAGTAGGCGGAGTCACTCGGCTCCTTCTACAGAGTGAAAGTAGGAGAAGTTTCAAGTGTGAAGGAACCATCTAAAGAGGCTCAGACAGAAAGCAAAGCTCATCTTTTTCTAAAAAAAAAAGTAGGACAGTACAGATCGGTTATTTTGGTACCATTCCCAACTCTTGACAGTGGAAAACACCAATAAGTGTGCACCGTACCGTACCGAGCTGAACCGGACTGATTAGTGGAAACAGGGCTTAAATAAAAGATACACTGAAGTTATATAGTTAATTGAATGCTGTTGTGTTATTTTGTGTCGTTCTAATGTGTTTGGATAGGCCTATTAGTGTGTGCAGCTGTGCAAAAAGTGAAATGCTTTAACCTCTTTCAGGGACAGTGGGGGGTCCCCAATCTCTGATTTATTACCCCAAATCTCTGACTAATTACCCACTTATTTTGGGGTCAGGGGAGCTGAAAAGTAATAACATACTGTACACCCTGCATACATAACTTTATCCAAAGATGCAGTTCACACCGCCCAGTTAGCAGACCTGTTAAGTAGGTCAGACTCCGCAGGGGCTAGATTAGCAGTTTCACCAAATTTCTGCCAAGCATTTCTGATTCTGATTACTGTATCTAGAACCTCCACACATGTCAGCTAAAATCTTTCCTCCTGCAAAAGTATCAATCTCAAAACATGAGATTTCATTGCAAAAAACACCGATATGTCGTGTCTCTCCACAAGATGAGAAAGATTTCCAATTTTCAGAAAATGTTTAAAATGTTGATTTTTTTTAAAATAGAGTTCGGATAGGACATTTATCGTGAAACATCAGGACATCAGGAGCAACTCAACTCTTCAAGGCTTTTACAACACAGTGTCCAATTTGCATCTTTGCATTGACATTGAATGCAGGTTGCTGCACACACTAAAAAGGTTTTGATTTGACTGTGAAACCACCCTTAGGCTTGAAAGACATAAATAATCAAACAGGACACATGAAAACCCTGATCTGCTGTGTTACATCTAACTTTATTGTTATGATCTGGATTAAGCAACACATTAACCCTTTGAAGAGATGAAAAGAGAAATCCACGTGGTAGTAAGTCTCTCATTTCTGTTGTTGTTTTTCCAGTTTGAGGACAGCGAGGACGACTTTGACAGATTTGACACCGATGACGAGCTGTCGTATCGCCGGGACTCCGTCTACAGCTGCGTCACTCTCCCGTACTTCCACAGCTTCCTCTACATCAAAGGTAACTCCTACAATACTTCATAAAATATGATGGATATGAACTCTTAAAGCTCTTCAGACTTCCACTTTCCCAACGAGTCTTTCACCATGACCACTATGTCAGACGTGATTTGTTATGTTTTCTGTCCCCTACAGTCGCTTCCTTCCTAATTAAAGCATTCAAATGTTTATGTTTTCCTCTGCAGGCGGCCTGATCAACACGTGGAAGCGTCGCTGGTGCGTCTTGAAAGACGAGACCTTTCTGTGGTTCCGGGCCAAGCAGGAGGCTCTGAAGCAGGGCTGGCTGCACAAGAAGGGAGGGGGCTCGTCCACGCTGTCCCGCCGCAACTGGAAGCGCCGCTGGTTCGTGCTGCGGCAGAGCAAGCTCATGTATTTTGAGAACGACGGCGAGGATAAGATGAAGGGCGTTCTGGACATGCACAACGCAAAGTAAGGACTCATCGGGACCGCCTCGACATCCCAGAAACAAGAAACAGTCAGATGTGCAGCAGCATGCAGCATTTCTTAGATGGTTGATGGTTGTTTGTTGGATGATGGATGGATGGATGGATGGTTGTTTGTTGGATGGATGGATGATGGTGGATGATGGATGATTGATGTTGGTTTGTTGGATGATGGATGGATGGATGGATGATTAATGGTGGTTTGTTGGATCAATGGATGGTTGGATGGATGATTGATGGTTGTTTGTTGGATGGATGGATGGATGAATGATGTTGGTTTGTTGGATGATGGATGGATGGATGGATGATTGATGGTTGTTTGTTGGATTTATGGTTGGATGGATGGATGATGATGATGATGATGGTGGATGGATGGATGGATGATGGTTGTTTGTTGGATGATGGATGGTTGGATGGATGGACGGATGATGATGATGATGGATGGATGGATGGATGATTAATGGTGGTTTGTTGGATGGATGATTAATGGTGGTTTGTTGGATTATGGATGGATGGATGATTGATGGTTGTTTGTTGGATTATGGATGGATGGATGATTAATGGTGGTTTGTTGGATTATGGATGGATGGTTGATTAATGGTTGTTTGTTGGATGATGGATGGTTGGATGGATGGATGGATGATTGATGGTTGTTTGTTGGATGGATGGATGATGGTGGATGGATGGGTGATTGATGGTGGATGGATAGATGGATGGATGATTGATTGTTGTTTGTTGGATTGATGGATGGATGATTGATGGTTGGATGATTAATGGTTGTTTGTTGGATGATGGGTGGATGGATGGATGATTGATTGTTGTTTGTTGGATTGATGGTTGGATGGATGGATGATGATGATGATGATGGTGGATGGATGGATGATGGTTGTTTATTGGATGATGGATGGATGGATGATTGATGGATGGTTAGATGGATGGACGGATGATGATGATGATGGATGGATGCATGATTAATGGTGGTTTGTTGGATGGATGGATGATTAATGGTGGTTTGTTGGATGGATGATTAATGGTGGTTTGTTGGATTATGGATGGATGGATGATTGATGGATGGTTGGATGGATGGATGTTGGATGGATGATGATGATGGATGGATGGATGATTAATGGTGGTTTGTTGGATTATGGATGGATGGATGGATGATGGTGGATGGATGATTAATGGTGGTTTGTTGGATTATGGATGGATGGATGGATGATGGTGGATGGATGATTAATGGTGGTTTGTTGGATTATGGATGGATGGATGATGGTGGATGGATGATTAATGGTTGTTTGTTGGATGGTTGGTTGGATGGATGGATGGATGATTAATGGTGGTTTGTTGGATTATGGATGGATGGATGATGGTGGATGGATGATTAATGGTTGTTTGTTGGATGGTTGGTTGGATGGATGGATGGATGATTAATGGTGGTTTGTTGGATTATGGATGGATGGATGGATGATGGTGGATGGATGATTAATGGTGGTTTGTTGGATTATGGATGGATGGATGGATGATGGTGGATGGATGATTAATGGTGGTTTGTTGGATTATGGATGGATGGATGATGGTGGATGGATGATTAATGGTGGTTTGTTGGATTATGGATGGATGGATGATGGTGGATGGATGATTAATGGTGGTTTGTTGGATGGTTGGTTGGATGGATGGATGGATGATTAATGGTGGTTTGTTGGATTATGGATGGATGGATGATGGTGGATGGATGATTAATGGTTGTTTGTTGGATGGTTTGTTGGATTATGGATGGATGGACCGAGTTTCATGAAATATTTGTTTTTCATAAAGTATTTTTGTTTCTTTATGTTAACATTTAGTGAAATGTTTGCTGCTTTCTTAGACCATTTTTGTACATGGGTGTGAATGTCGCGCCTTGAACATGCAGTTCTCTAAATGGCCACTAGATGGTGACTTTTTAACAACAGTAAGGAAGAATAGAACTGTCTCAAAGCAGCGCCCCTGAGAATGAGCCGAGACATTCATGAAGAGATGAAATATGTTTCTGTTTTCTGTGATCTGCAGAGAAATCATTGATAACACCGGTAAGGAGAATGGGATCGACATCGTGATGCAAGAGAGGACTTACCATCTGATCGCAGAGACCGCCGAGGACGCCAGGTGACATGTTTGTTTGTTTGTAATATGTTGTGCTAAACTACTCACTCCTGTAAGAAAACAAGTATAACTCTAATGATGATGATAACGAGATGTCGTCTCTATGGTTACAGTCAGTGGTTCAGCGTGCTGAGTCAGGTCCACGGCTCTACAGAACAGGAGATCAGAGAGATGCACGATGAGCAGGCAAACCCGCAGAACGCTGTGGTGAGTACTGCCAGGGGGGAGCAAAGCATTGTGGGAAATGGAGTCCATTCTCTCGGGTGTCAGTTTTTTTTAATCTTGACTTCAAACTCAGAACTCAAATATATTTTTCAAACATGATCCAAAGACACGTTGGTATTTATTTTAGTGAAAGTGAAAAACAAACAGATTTTTATTAATCTCAGCTCGTCTCCATTTATCCTTCAGGTCACGTCTTTAATTTAAACTGACCCGATTAAAACTCTGCCACCCAAAAAAACAACGTTCCTAGTAATCTTTTTTTTTAATATTAGTTTTGGGGCCGTAAGTTAGAGACAGGACAGAATCGGAAATTGGGAAGTGAGAGAGATAGTGGGGAATTACATGAGGAAAAAGGAGCCACAGGTCGGATTCAAACCCAGGCCGCCCGCTTTTGAGGACTTCAGCCTCTGTACATGGGTACACGCACTAACCACTAGGCTACCGGCTTCGTTCCCATCAATCTTTAAATTAAATTTTATATTTAGAATGTTTTGGTTTTTTTCAATTCTTTAGTTTTGTGTTGAACGGACAGGATGTGAATGTGTTACATAAAAAGTGTGTGTATGTGTGTTTAGATGCCACACGCTTTGACAGTGATGGATGTTGCTGCTTTTATCTGTGCGTGTGAGTGCGTGTGTTTGTCTAGCTGTGTGTGTGTGTGTGTGTGTGTGTGTGTGTGTCTGTCTATGAGAGATAGAGAGAGGTAATTGGTTTCCTCAGGGCGAGGGAAGGTCAAACTCATTATCCACAGACGCACACTACTATTACTGAATGTCTCTCTATCTCTCTCTCTCTCTCTCTCTCTCTCTCTCTCTCTCTCTCTCTCTTTCTCTCTCTCTCTCTCTCTCTCTCTCTCTCTCTCTCTCTCTCTCCTTCAGGGAACATTGGACGTTGGGATGATCGATTCGGTTTGTGCGTCTGATAATCCGGAGAGGTGAGGACCTGAATGAGACACCACAGCATGCACTCTTTCACACACATTATTTTAAACTGACACACACACACACACACACACACACACACACACACACACACACACACACACACACAGCAAACCGATGAACCGGGGGTGTGAGTTATATAAAAGCTAAAACTCTTCATTCAGGCCCACTCACCTTCTTTACCTCACAGTCTCAGCTGCTTCTTGAATTAGCATCTTGTCGTAGCTGCAGAAGGCCACATTTCAGTTTCCTGTTTCTGATTGTTGCTGCAATCACTCGATTGTCAGTTTAATTCAAAAGGCCCCTCTAATGTGTGCATGTTTTTCACTTGATTTAATTCAGCAACTAGGGGGTGCTGCTCTCTTTGTTTATTTAACCAGGAAAAAAACTCATCTCCTGTCCTGACCAAGACAGGAAGCAGAGTTTCTGATCAACAGCGAGCAGCCACACATATAGATACAACAAAAACACAGAATTATAAAACATTAAAAGACACAAAATAACTAATTTAAACAGCAAATATTTGTCAAAATTGTAAATTCATCAGGGAGAACATCCACAGCCAGATGTGTCCGCCTCTAACATCCTCTTAAAAGCGTCCAATCAGAGCGGCTCGTTCAGTGTTTGCACGGTCCTAACACGAGAATAAAATAATTTCTTCTTGAGTTTTTCAGCTTTCGCTTCACTCTGAGTTCAAGAGGCTTTGGACTCGCTCATTTCTGTCTTGTTGTTTGGACAATAATCCAAGTTTCTCGAGTTTAATCACACTCAGCATCCTTCGCTCTCCGCACTGCTGCACCATCGTATGTAGGCTTGTATAAATCAGTTTAGAAATTTAAAAATGAATGTGTAATGCTGCACATAAAGATCAAAGTCAACTACAGTCAAAATACAATCTACTGATTTTGGAGATTGTGATTGATTAAAAATATGTGTTTAAGCGTAATCTCTTCTTACTGTTATGTTCATCACTGAATTTCTTCTCTTGTTCCAGACCGAACTCTTTTGTCATAATCACGGCCAACCGCGTGCTGCACTGCAACGCCGACACGCCCGAGGAGATGCACCACTGGATCACTCTGCTGCAGCGCTCCAAAGGAGACACGCGAGTCGACGGACAGGAGTTCATCATCCGAGGTGACGACGCAATCACTCGTCTTCCCTGCTTCTTTTTTTTTTTTTTTAAATCAAGCCTTTTTTTAAAGGCTGGAGTCTGTCCCAGAATGCATTTAGGTGTGAAAGCCGGTGACATTAATTCCAGCAAAAGCAAACGTCTAACAATCCCCTCATTCCTCCAGGCTGGTTGCACAAAGAGATGAAGAACAGCACCAAGGCCTCTCTGAAGCTGAAGAAGCGCTGGTTTCTGCTTACCCACAATTCCCTGGACTACTACAAGAGCTCCGAGCGGAACGCCTTGAAGCTGGGAACGCTGGTGCTGAACAGCCTCTGCTCGGTAGTTCAGCCGGACGAGAAGGTCTTCAAAGAGACCGGTAGGGAACAGAAACTGGACTTTAAAGGCTTAATATGTGATTTTTCACACTTAAATGTAGAAATCAAGTATCTCCTCTGAAAATAACTCTGTGAGTCATGACTGTCTACAATGGGTGTAACACCCGAGTCCCACTGTCTGTGATGTTTTCAGAGTTTTCAGAGTCCTATCTTCAGTTTGTTTACATCGCCCGGACGGCCGGCTGACTCCTCCCCTCGCGTACAAAAGTTGTTTAATTGAGGGACTAGAGAAAAGAAGAATAACATACTGTACTCACTGCTTAACTGTGTTTCTAGATCACGCTCATTTCAGGTAAATTTACATGCAGTGTGAAGATACGAGCATAATAAAGATCGCTAGCATTAGCATGCTAACACAACAATGCAGCGCTAGTTGTTTTGGTTTCATGCTGGTGCTCAAGGGCGACATCTGCTGGATCAAAAAATCGCATATAAAGCCTTTAAAAGTCCATTTAGTTTGACTCAGCATGAGTTAAACCAACTCCTGTTCAGACACATTTGTCCCTTTGCGTCATTGTCTTAACATGACACGTGTCCTCTCCATGTTCCCGTCCTCACAGGATACTGGAACGTGATCGTGTACGGACGTAAACACTCCTACCGCCTGTACTGCAAGCTGCTGAACGAGGCCACACGCTGGGCCAACTCCATCCAGAACGTCATCGACTCCAAAGCTCCCATCGACACACCCACGCAGCAGCTCGTCCAGGACATCAAGGTAGAGGATTTGTTGATGTTTGTTTCTGTCAACTTTAACGATTTCTCCCCCAACAAAGACTCACAGAAGTTTTATAAACCTCATACAGCAACAGTATGACAGCTTTCTTAGTAGCGGTCTTTGATGTAACATCCAGTGTTTCCACGGCAACAATAAACATACAGCCACTACGACAAGACATGTCCCTTTACAACTATAAAATAAAGAATTTTTCTGGATTTGATAACTGTTGGAAATATTAAGTTAATGTAATAACTCAACAACAAATTCTATACACCATAGGTTTGGTCAATTTTTAATTAATTCAGATATTTAAGTGTAAAATTCTACAAGTAGAGACTCCACATAGAGTCCAGAGTCAGACTCCTTTGACCCGGTGAACTGTCAGATATTCAGCAGAGCGTTGTTCTGAAGTCGGTCTCGTCTGCTCTCTGCAGGAGAACTGTCTGAACTCAGAGGTTGTGGAGCAGATCTACAAGAGGAACCCCATACTGCGCTACAGCCACCACCCGCTGCACACGCCGCTGCTGCCACTGCCCTACGGAGACATCCACCTCACCGGTGAGTCGCACAAATATTCAAACATCCAGGAAGCAAGAAGACTGAGAAATCGCTTTGTTTAAACTCTATTAAGAAGAACAGTGACTCATCAATAACGTCTCCTTCCTCCTCTGCTCTGCTCAGCTCCGAGGAACATAAGCTACACCACTCTGCAGCACGAAGCCCTCAAAGTGTTCGGCTCTCTGCAGCACCTGGAGGGCGTGGCCGACCCGGTGCCAATCATCCAGGGCATCCTGCAGACGGGCCAGGAGCTCAAACCCCTGAGGGACGAGCTCTTCTGCCAGCTGATCAAGCAGACGACCCGGCCGCCGCAGCCGAGCGGGCCGGGAAATCTCTGCAGCTGGAAGATCCTGGCCAGCATGTCCTGCACCTTCATCCCCACCAGGAGCATTCTCCGATATCTCAAGTTCCACCTGAAGAGGTACTGGGAGGTTCAAAGATTTATGTTTTGTTAATGTTGATGTAATCTCTTATATTGATCCATCCAAATCGCCACCCTCTGCAGAACCCGGGAGCTCTACCCCGGTTCAGAGATGGAACGTTACGCCGCATTCGCCCTCGACTCCCTGAGGAAGACTCGAGCCAGGGAGAACGTCCCGTCGCAAGAGGAGATCCGCTCCATCGTGGCCCGGCAGGACATGAGCACCACTGTTCACTGTCACGGAGGAGGATCCTGCAAGATCACCATCAACTCCCACACAACAGCTGGAGAGGTGGGTGACAGCTGGAAGGGGAGGGGGGGAATTAGCTTTTACGGCTAACGTTGAAGGCAGGATAACGAACCAAATCAACCTTTTTTCCTGCAGCTAAATCTTCAGAATTGAGCTATAAGAACAATGAAAACATGACATGACGGTTTAGATAGCTGGAGAATGGCTTTTACAAAAGATTTGTACATTTATGAAAGAAAGCAATCCTTTGGGTTATGAGAATCTTGTCTGTCATCTTAAAAGAAAGAAAGGTGTGAAGGAGACAATTTGATGCATCAAAAATTGCAAGCTAACTCCGGCACATTGTCTCAAATGTACAAATATATTGGCAAGGTTTCGGTACCAAAACTCTGCCAGCGTATTTGTGCCTTTTAGGCAGTGTGTCGGAGTTTCCCTGCAATTTTTCTGCACTGAAAAACAAGAAATCACACAATAATTGTGTGCCTAGGACTTCTATTTTAGTTGCCGTGGTATCCAAACAGATCTTGATTCGGTTTGGTTTTGACTAGGCGTTGGAAGTGTATGTCTCATTCTGTGTTTGTGTGGTAGGTGGTAGAGAAGCTGATCCGAGGTCTGGCAATGGAGGACAGCAGGAACATGTTCGCTTTGTTCGAACACAACGACGACACAGAGAAAGCCATCGAGAGCCGCATGGTGGTGGCTGACGTGCTCGCCAAGTTTGAGAAGTAAGCAGTCACAGTGTGTTTGTGTGTGTTTGTGTACGTTTTCTCTTTCTGTCCCTCCATCACCACTAACTCACGCTGTGTCTCCAGGCTTTCAGGAAGTCCAGACGAGCACAGCACCGGCTGGAAGTTTTACTTTAAGCTCTACTGTTTCTTGGACACGGACGATGTTCCCAAAGACAGTGTGGAGTTCGCCTTCATGTTCGAGCAGGTACAAAATGATTTAATCATCCAGCATTAAAAAAATAATACGCACCTGTATCCAGATTCGTTGTACTGACAATGGGTCCATATTTTTCTTCTCTCCGTCCGCCGTCCACAGGCTCATGAAGCCGTCATTAAAGGTCAGTATCCGGCCCCCGAGGAGACTCTTCAGTTCCTCGCCGCCCTGAGACTCCAGTACCTGCTGAGCGATCACGGCTCCCAGGCCAGTGTCCCCGAGATGTCCCAGGTGTTCCCCATGGCGCGGTTGCGGGCCCGGGTGCAGAACTCGGCCAAGACGTTCGCTCCGGGCGCCGGCTCGGTGGCTGAGCGCTCGGGCACGTCCGAGAGGAAACGCTCGAGCTTCCTGGAGGGGACGCTGAGGCGGAGCTTCAGGAGCGGCTCGCTGAGTCGGCAGAAGCAGCTGGAGGAGGAGAACTCTCTGGAGGCGTGGATGAGGGAGGAGGCGGCGGCGGTGAAGACCAGCGTCATGGACAAGTGGAAGAAACTGCAGGGGATGAACCAGGAGCAAGCCATGGTCAAGTACATGACTCTGGTGAAGGAGTGGCAGGGATACGGATCCACGCTGTTCAACGTGGAGGTGAGGAGGAAAGATGTCAGATATGTATTTTACTGAGATTATTAGTCTAAAATCTCAGGCCTCT
The DNA here is from genome assembly GCF_963584025.1 of Labrus mixtus. Classification (NCBI taxonomy): domain Eukaryota; kingdom Metazoa; phylum Chordata; class Actinopteri; order Labriformes; family Labridae; genus Labrus; species Labrus mixtus. Next base: position 28,350,893 of record NC_083619.1, on the reverse strand, counting down.
CATGCATTTTTGTTCCTTCTTTGCCGCTTAGTGTCGGGACGGAGCGTTCCCCTCCGAGCTGTGGCTGGGCGTGAGCAGGGAGGCCATATCGGTGTACAAACGAGGGGAGCCGTGGCCCCTGGAGGTTTTCCCCTACGAGCAGATTCTGTCCTTCGGAGCCCCGCTGCCCAACTCCTACAAGATCGCCGTGGAGGGCCGAGAGCTCGTCTTTGAAACGCAAATGGTTTGTACAAAAATAACAACAAACTCTGCTTCAAAGCTTTTTATGACCAACCTTTTACTTATTTTAAACAAAGGTTTCAGTTTAACATCATCTCGTAATTACCCTTAACGTCAAGATTCTGTCGTTTGTAAATTTCTTTGGGGACTGGTGAAATCTTGTAAATTTATTTTGCACTTCCCAGCCACCGTAGAAATATGAACATCTGTTATTATCGGCACTCAAATCTGCGTTTCTGATCATTTTTGTGATTTCATCGTTTTCTAACTTGAAGTATCCAACTTGTTTGCCAACATATTCTTTTTATAAATGAATGTGGTGACATCATGAGCTGTGTAAACCTCTGTCTCTCTCTCTCTCTCTCTCTCTCTCTCTCTCTCTCTCTCCTCCGCAGGTCATGGACATCGCCAAGCTGATGAAGGCCTACATCAGCATGATCGTCAAGAAACGCTACAGCAACTGTCAGTCCGTCAGCAGCCACGGCAGCCAGTGTAGCGCCTGGTGAACTCACAGGAGTGTCCCAGAGGGTCGAGTGCACCCGCCCACCCGCCAGTCCTCGCCGCTCTGGAGCTTTGACTTTTGATATTTCAGACTGACTATATGAATGCTGGAGACAAACCCGCGATGCTCTTAATTTGAACTTGCTCTATATATTTTTTTATTATGGAGGGGTTTTATTCCAAAACACTAAACATCCACACAGGAGGGATCGGAAACCATGAACTGGCGTGCACTCATTTGGAGCTGGAAGGATGTGCTTTGGGAACGTTTCTTCAGCCTCAAAGGAGAAACGTCCCCGCTGTAATGGAAGACAGTTTATGGACAAAGCTGTGTCCAAAACTACTGGACGCTGATGGCCACAGATGTTTGATGTGGAGGTCTTCAGGGGGGGGTACCCAGACTCTAGGACCTGACCAGGTACCTGTACCTGAGAGAAACTCAGTAGGCTGTTATAGAACCAGATGACAAGAGTTCAACTGGGGGGAGGGGGGACGACTTGATGAAGCTGATTCAGCAAGTTTTAAAAGTAAAAGAGTGCTACTTTCTTTACTAATTAGAAAAAGAAGCTCAAGAAAATTGACAACTGACCAAACCAGGAACTTTGTATAAATATGGACGACGCCTCCCGTTGTATGAAACACCACTGCGCCTTTAAATGTCTCATTTCCCTGAAAAATACTCTTAGACGGCTAAGTGACGAATTATTACATCAAACATTTGACTTTAACAGACCTCTTCAGCTGTTACTTTATGTTTCATAAGGAGTTCCTTAAGTTAATGTCGTTACCCTCGCTCGACTAGGAGTTCCTTTTTCTTTCAAAATAAAAGCAGGTTGGTATCAAAACTGGAGGTAAATAACCCCGAGCTTAACACAGCAGAAAAAAATAAAAGCATACCAAAAGTGCTTGAAACAGAAAATAATGGAATTTAAAATATGTGATTGATCGCGATTAATGATTTAAACGGGGAACGTGGAAAGACAGAAATAATCTGACAGCCCTAATTATTGTGCTTTGTATACAATAAGAAGGGTGAGATGTTTTTAGCAGGAGAACATATTTGCAGCAGATTTAATAACCAGGTTAACGTAAAGGATGAAACACCTCCAGGGTCTCAGGTCTCCTCGTACGTACGTACACCTGGTCGGGTCCAAAGTACCTGAACGACCTCGACTGTGAGAATTGAGATATCTTACTCTGGTATCAAAAGTTTTAAACAGTTAAATGATTCTCAACTTTAGAAAATATTTCTACCGATCCAGCTGAAAAAGGACGATAAAACAACCATGGCAGGAAACATTTCCTCCGCTCATCTTCCAGACTCTTGAAGCAGCAAAGTACTAAAACGAGCAGATGTCACTTTTTTTTTTTTTTTTTTTTTTTTTACTGTTTTTCAGACCAAAGAAATCCAGCTGTTTTTTACTCTTTAGTATAACATGTGGATGTGTCTTGTTTTGGAATTAAGACTGTTCATTTCCTCCTGATGCTGACGTGCTGTGGCACTACACTAGGACTGTTGATGCAGGTTTGTTACTGAGGGTTTTGTTCGAGTGTGTGTGTGTGTACATGTGTGAGTGTAAGTTTTTAGAAGAGTGTGCCTACAAGCTTGTCGAATGTATAAAGAAAAAAAAAAAAGCAGAAAACAGAGAAAATGAAAACTGCAGCCTACGAGCCTTTTCCTCTGCTTTGATCAAACTCTGGGACGTCTACACAAACCTTCTCCAGGATGATGTGCTCGCTGTAAATAACTCGCGTCTGCATTTCAAGTGTGTTATAATTGATTGTTTTTTTGATTGATTTGCCGATGATAAAGAAGGTCACTCAAGTGCCTGTTTTAAAGTAAAGCAGGACAAACTCAAGTGAAGTCACGCTTGTTCCCGTGTAACCACAATCTGAAAGGTGCTCCCGTGTTCCCTTTAACTACCGATGTACTTTTACACTGCTCGATCTGTCCAGCCCAGCAGGCCATTCAAGCTGAACTCTGGTGGGGTTATTTGAAGAGTAAAATGAGTGTTTTTGTCAATGGAGTCTGCACAGCTTTTTACCTTTTTGTGGGGTTATTTTTGGGTTCTTTATGCTTTTATTTAGAGACAGGACAGAGTCAGAAACCAGGGAGCGAGAGAGAGAGAGAGAATGGGGAGTGACATGCAGGAAAGGAGACACAAATCAGATTAGAAAACTTGTGGTGTGTGCACAAACCTCCAGGCTACCAGCGCCCCTGATGTAGCTTTCTCTGGTTGAATTTTTTTTTTTTTTTTTATCTAAGACGGCTATTTCTTCTTTCTTTCACCCCTTCTTCTGTAACGCTGTCAGACAGGTCTGGTAGCAATCTTACGATGTTTTCAGACATGCATAAAACTCCTGAAAACCTCCTGAAATTTTCAGGGTGAGCTGCATGTGTGAACGCAAACAGACACATTTCTCACTCCGACTTTACCTGAACTTTTCCTGACAGCCTCCCTTGTCGAATGTCAGTGTGAAGTCAGCGGGTAAGCCGATGTGAGAAAACAGCTGGAAATATTCAGGAAAGAGGCGAGCGAGAGGGGGAGGTTCAATAATGACCTCCGACTTACTGAGCACTTACAAATCCACAAAATACGACCAAAGATTTAAAAAATAATAATAATAATCACTGAGCCTCAATCATATCGACACGCCTCTTGAGTTTACTCTGACTGCATTGATTAAAACTTCATTTGAATGACCTGTTCGGATTTTGCAGGGTTGGTCAGATGTTAGCGTGAATGGCGTGCAGGGTTGGTCAGATGTTAGCGTGAATGGCGTGCTCAGCTGGACTCTTCACAGTGTAACATTCCTACAACATTTCGCTGGAGCTCCGCAGGCGGCAGATCCATCCAAAGACGCGTGTGCAGGTCTCTCCCATAGTGCCTTATTGTATATTGTGTACACTTGTTTTCTTCTTCATGTGTGGTTCCTTGTTTTTTGTTTTTTTTGGTATAATGTGCAATGTTATCTATAAATATTATATACTCACGTGGCTGTACATTTTATACTTCCTTCTATTTTTTTCTCACCTTTATGATGACCACACTGCCGTTTTCTCAAACATAAATCTTGCTGTATTTTTCTCTGCGTAACCATCTGACTGATCGTGGACCTTTAACATCATACTGGTATTGAGTTATTTTTTAATCTGTATCAGCTGTTATGTACCGAAAAGATGATTCTAACAATAAATGGTGACATATTTGGTCTGAAAGTGCTTTCACATCAAAGTTTTTCTGTCTTATTTTAGACTATTTCAACCAACTGAAGCAAAAGTCGATGTTTTATATTTTGAATTCTTTTTAATCCTTTTGACTGAATTTTCTTTGTGGTATTACAAACAATCCCATGATGCAATGTGCTAAGTTATATTCTCAATTTCAGTTCCTTTCTGCACTGCAGCGACTATCAAACAACACTAACATGTGTCTCTAGTCTGTCTACAAACCCCCCAATGATGAGAAAAGTCCATCCTCTCCGTCTTCTGCCTGCTCCACTTTTCAGAAAATGTGTGCTCAAACAGGCCGTTTGGAGATTTTCCCTTCATGACATCACAAAGGGCAGTAGCCCTTAAAGTCAGCAGGATGAGATTTTTCATTAGAGAACTAAGATCAGCAAAGAGACAAACCACCTGATTGTGATATCATCAGTGACATCACAGAACGTGCCATCAGAGGTTATAAATAGGACCCCTTTCCCTCTAGGAGGTCACTTATTGATAATGCCACGCAGACGCACAAGAGCTTCTCGCCCCGTTCGCAGGCGCAGGAGGGCCCGCAGGTCCACTGCTGCACGCAGACGTAGGAGAGTTGTTCGTCGCAGACGCTAAGCTGCTTCAATAAACATGTAGCATAGGCATCTAAACACACTCAACTCTTTGTCTTTATGTAATGGAACAGTTTCATATGTTGAACTGATTCTTAGGTATATTTTAGGTTAAAAAAAGAAAGTTCCCTCTTCAAGCGAACTCGGGCACGGTACCCAGGGGCGTCGCCAGGAATTCTGGGCCCCCTGAAAAGATATCTCAGTGGGCCCCATGACCACAGCCAACCCTACAAGATTGTTATAACCACACCTGCATTACCCACAGACCCATTAAAACACATAAATAACTCTAACATGGTTCGGTACCCGAGTACAAAATTAGTACGGTACATTTGACTTTGGAGTCAGGCGTACTCGGATCCAGGCCAGGGTCCCGAGGGTGAAGCCACTCTAAGACCCCCTGGTGGCAGTATTGACATACTGTGTGTTTAACGTTTGTATGTTAAAACACAATATGTGCCAAATTAAATGATTAGCATGTAAAAAGACCAAATGGTCCCGCGTGATATTGATCAAATTATACCCATAATAAGGGGATGGCTGTAGACCAGATATGAGCTGTTCCTGGTCTAAAACAAGTCTGGGTCTGAGTCCAAGTCCAGGTCTAAGTCCAAGTCCATGTCTAAGTCCAAGTCCCTGTTGGGAAAGAAGAAGTCTCAACCTAGAGGGAAAAAGAGGGGATTAATCTAAAATGTCTTAACTGAAGGGGGTATATGAGATGTACCATATATATATGATGTCACTGATGATGTCACTGATGATGTCACAGCAACCATGTCACGCATTGAGTGCACAGGGTAACCCTACCCTTGACGACTACAGTGACATCACAGAACGTGCCATCAGAGTTTGGTCCTCATTGGTTTCAAACGGACCAATCCAAGGACTGAATCAGAATGACATCATGAGTGACATCACTAGAGGCTTTAAATAAGCGAAGGTAGTCTGTAATTGGTCCATTTGAAACCAGCGAGGATGTAACCATTTCTGAGACACAGCACACTGACTTCAGTACAGAAAGGATAAGATGAAACTGGCGTCATCAGGGCGCTCTGTTCTCCTTCATGCTCCGTCTAACTTTCTTTTTTTTTAACCTAAAATATAAATTCAACTAAAAATATCTAAGAATCAGTTCAACATATGAAACTGTTCCATTACATAAAGACAAAGAGTTGAGTGTGTTTTGATGCCTATGCTACATGTTTATTGAAGCAGCTTAGCGTCTGCGACGAACAACTCTCCTACGTCTGCGTGCAGCAGTGGACCTGCGGGCCCTCCTGCGCCTGCGAACGGGGCGAGAGGCTCTTGTGCGTCTGCGTGGCATTATCAATAAGTGACCTCTTAGAGGGAAAGGGGTCCTATTTATAACCTCTGATGGCACGCTCTGTGATGTCACTGATGATGTCACAGGTCGTTACTCCTGTGCACTCAATGCGTGACATGGTTGCTGTGACATCATCAGTGACATCATCAGTGACATCATCAGTGACATCATATAACTAACCTGGCAAAGTTATAAATAGGACCCCCTTCAGGGAAGACATTTTAGATTAATCAAATCTCTCTTTTTCCCTCTAGGTTTTGACTACTTCCTTCCCAACAGGAATTTGTACTTACACCACGTCTTAACCACACCTTAACCGCACCTTAACCATGTCTTAACCACGCCTTAACCGCACCTTAACCGCGCCTTAACCGCACCTTAACCACGCCTTAACCGCACCTTAACCATGTCTTAACCACGCCTTAACCGCACCTTAACCGCGCCTTAACCGCACCTTAACCACGCCTTAACCGCACCTTAACTGCACCTTAACCATGTCTTAACCGCACCTTAACCACGCCTTAACCGCACCTTAACTGCACCTTAACCATGTCTTAACCGCACCTTAACCGCACCTTAACCACGTCTTAACCGCACCTTAACCGCACCTTAACCACGTCTTAACCACGCCTTAACCGCACCTTAACCGCGCCTTAACCGCACCTTAACCACGCCTTAACCGCACCTTAACCGCACCTTAACCGCACCTTAACCACGTCTTAACCGCACCTTAACCGCACCTTAACCACGCCTTAACCGCACCTTAACCGCACCTTAACCGCACCTTAACCGCACCTTAACCACGTCTTAACCGCGCCTTAACCGCACCTTAACCGTGTCTTAACCACGACTTAACCACGCCTTAACCGCACCTTAACCACGACTTAACCACGCCTTAACCGCACCTTAACCGCACCTTAACCACGTCTTAACCGCGTCTTAACCACGCCTTAACCGCGCCTTAACCGCACCTTAGCCGCACCTTAACCACGACTTAACCACGCCTTAACCACGCCTTAACCGCGCCTTAACCGCACCTTAACCACGTCTTAACCGCGTCTTAACCGCGCCTTAACCGCACCTTAGCCGCACCTTAACCACGTCTTAACCGCGCCTTAACCACGTCTTAACCGCATCTTAACCACGTCTTAACCGAGTCTTAACCGCACGAGCTTGTAGAATGTGATGTGAGAACTTGAAGGAAATAAAAGTGAACTTGTATGTAAAAATGTTTACTTTTATAAAAAATCCACTACTTTTCTCTCGTGAATCTGCGCTGCTTGAGTTTTGCAACACATTTTGCGAGACGTCTGTAGAAAAACAAATTTGTACTTGTAGAAATGGCCCCTCCCCCTCCCTCCTCCCCTCGCTGTGTGTCTGCGTGTGGGGGGAATTGGCCAATCAGAAGTAAATTTCCAGTGAATGCAGTTTATATATTCATCACAATCACAAGCTACAAGATAGTACAACACTTGCATTAACAGTATAAACACAACAACGACGACTCAAGTTACTTTTAAGAAGAAACTATATAAATCGCAAGGGATTGTGGGATAGGTAGTCCCTTGACTCAGGACAAAAAATATGTACACAGTCTTGTATCTTTGGCCTTTTTTTACTATTTGTACATTTCTACAAGTACAAATTTGTTTTTCTACAGACGTCTCGCAAAATGTGTTGCAAAACTCAAGCAGCGCAGATTCACAAGAGAAAAGTAGTGGATTTTTTATACAAGTAAACATTTTTACATACAAGTTCACTTTTTTTTCCTTCAAGTTCTCACATCACATTCTACACGCTCTCCTATTTTGCAACATATCTACCTTCATAATTAACGAGCAGCAGAGACTCAAATCACACCACAGAGGCTTCGCGATAAACGGCTCGTGGCTCGCCGACAAAAAAGTTAATTATTTTTCCTTATAGAGTCCACTCCTTGTTGACGTGAGCGCCAGAGAGGAAAATAGAAATGGGGGCATCGGGGTAAACATGGACCTAGACTCAGACCCAGATTTGTTTTAAACTAGGAGCAGCTCATATCTGGCCTACAGTTATCCCCATATTATGGGTATAATTTGATCAATATCGGGCATGTTTACAGACGAGCTAACGTATCAGAGTATCATTTACATAACGTACGATATCACATGATCCATTTTCTGGGCTGATTGGTCCTGAAACTCCACGTCTGCTGGTTCAGGCTACCACAGCAATGACATCACTATCTGCAGCTGGCAGTGCGATGTATACTCCACTACAGAGAAGGGAATAAGTGAGGTGAAGAGTTGTAGTTCCATCATGGCTTTTTCATTTTAATTAAACGCTCTTCACACATCAAAGAGAGAGAGAGCTATTCAAGAAAAAAAACCTGATAGATCAACAGAAAAAGAATATAAAAACAGACGAGCAGATAGTAAGATAAGACAAAGAAAACAAAACAGAAGAAGAAAGAAGACGCTACAGTGACGCTGGAAACTAACAACATGCTCGCTGCGTGGTCGTCAGATACACCGACAAGTCAACGTTTGAGGGTGAACCGCCCCTATTTAAAACCTCTGGTGATGTCACTGATGATGTCATTCTGATCCAGTCCTTGGATTGGTCCGTTTGAAAGCCAACAAGGATGTAACCATCTGAGACACAGCACACTGACTTCAGTACAGAAAGGATAAGATGAAACTGGCGTCATCAGGGCGCTCTGTTCTCCTTCATGCTCCGTCTAACTTTCTTTTTTTTTAACCTAAAATATAAATAAAACTAAAAATATCTAAGAATCAGTTCAACATATGAAACTGTTCCATTACATAAAGACAAAGAGTTGAGTGTGTTTTGATGCCTATGCTACATGTTTATTGAAGCAGCTTAGCGTCTGCGACGAACAACTCTCCTACGTCTGCGTGCAGCAGTGGACCTGCGGGCCCTCCTGCGCCTGCGAACGGGGCGAGAAGCTCTTGTGCGTCTGCGTGGCATTATCAATAAGTGACCTCTTAGAGGGAAAGGGGTCCTATTTATAACCTCTGATGGCACGTTCTGTGATGTCACTGATGATGTCATCGAACACAACACAACAGTTTGCTCAGGATTTATGACATCATCCGTGATGTCATAGAACCCCAATACGACAAACTGTGACATCATCAGTGACACGGAACATCCCATAAGAGTTTATAAATAGGAGGCGACTTACATGCAAACGTGAACTGTTGGTGTACCTGACGACCTCACACCATGTTTTTAGAACTTTGCAAACACATGGTTATACATTTATTTCTTTATTTAATTTTCAATCTGTTATGTTTTTTATTTTCTCTTTTGAGATCTGTGTACAGAGTATGTTTTTGATCTCTCTTCTTCTAGAGTTTTTTTTTTCTCTTGCAATGTTTTAAATTTGCAAATATATTTCCAAAATGGTCTTAAATGTTTCGTGGAGTCTTAATATATTGACTTAAAGGTCACATATTGTACTCAGAGCTCCTCAAAACATGTGTGTGAAGTTTCTTGTTCTAAATCCACTCTGATCCTGTATTTGATCATGTCTATAAACCCCTCTATTTCAGCCCTGCTCAGAACAGGCTGTTTCTGTGTCTGTACCTTTAAATATGTAAATGAGCTGTGTCTGACCACGCCCCCTCTCTGGAAGGGCTTTGGGTGTACTCGGGCTTTCTTGCTCTATGTCCTATTGTTTACGGTGTATATTCTGGAAAAATAGTGACATCATCGGTGACATCACAGAACGTGCCATCAGAGGTTATAAATAGGACCCCTTTCCCTCTAAGAGGTCACTTATTGATAATGCCACGCAGACGCACAAGAGCTTCTCGCCCCGTTCGCAGGCGCAGGAGGGCCCGCAGGTCCACTGCTGCACGCAGACGTAGGAGAGCTGTTCCTCGCAGACGCTAAGCTGCTTCAATAAACATGTAGCATAGGCATCAAAACACACTCAACTCTTTGTCTTTATGTAATGGAACAGTTTCATATGTTGAACTGATTCTTAGATATTTTTAGTTGAATTTATATTTTAGGTTAAAAAAAAAGAAAGTTAGACGGAGCATGAAGGAGAACAGAGCGCCCTGATGACGCCAGTTTCATCTTATCCTTTCTGTACTGAAGTCAGTGTGCTGTGTCTCAGATGGTTACATCCTTGTTGGCTTTCAAACGGACCAATCCAAGGACTGGATCAGAATGACATCATCAGTGACATCACCAGAGGTTTTAAATAGGGGCGGTTCACCCTCAAACGTTGACTTGTCGGTGTATCTGACGACCACGCAGCGAGCATGTTGTTAGTTTCCAGCGTCACTGTAGCGTCTTCTTTCTTCTTCTGTTTTGTTTTCTTTGTCTTATCTTACTATCTGCTCGTCTGTTTTTATATTCTTTTTCTGTTGATCTATCAGGTTTTTTTTCTTGAATAGCTCTCTCTCTCTCTTTGATGTGTGAAGAGCGTTTAATTAAAATGAAAAAGCCATGATGGAACTACAACTCTTCACCTCACTTATTCCCTTCTCTGTAGTGGAGTATACATCGCACTGCCAGCTGCAGATAGTGATGTCATTGCTGTGGTAGCCTGAACCAGCAGACGTGGAGTTTCAGGACCAATCAGCCCAGAAAATGGATCATGTGATGTCGTAGTGCGTCATAGTGAACGACAATCAAATCCACTTTAGCTGTCTCTTAGAGGCCCCCCTCCCCATGTGCCCATGTAGCTCGTTGCTACATGTTTGCTAATGTTTATCGTTGCCGTGGTAACAACAGATATTACATCAAAGACCTCTGCATAATGAAGCGTGAGCTGCTACTGAAAGCTGCTGTACTGTCGCTGTATGAGCTGCTGTGATAAAAACCTCATGTAATTGATACTCTGATACATTAACTTTGTTTTGCCCGTTGGTAAACCAGGACGGTCCCAGTCAAATCTGCACGTATGGTCACCATAGGGGAAGTGCATATTTTATAGTGAATGTGAACCCACAGACTATAGGGGGAAAACAATAAGTAGTCCATCCACACGAGTATTAGACAACCTTTCTTTCTTCCTGTAAGTGTTCTCAGGGTGACTGTTGACCATCAGCATCAAGATCGACTATTTTTATGTAGTACGCCTTGATGTCAGGAGGATTGATTCACAGCTTTTATACACAAGGGGAGGAGCCGGCCGTCCCGCCATGTACGAGCTTCTCACTCATTGTAGACAGTCATGACTCAGAGACACATTTACACAGGATAGACTGGATTTATGATATATTTGTATGTAAAATGTTGCATTCTTCCTTTAACATAATATTCTTATATTGGCCTACACAAAAACCTCATCATGAAAAGAAAGGGGAAAGTACTTACTAGCAATGGGTCCAATTGAAAACCTTCACCAGACAACTTTGTGATGATATTGATGATGTCTGAAGTTGACTTAAACAGGAAGTAGTTTTTTGTAAATAGTGACATCATCAGTGACATCACAGAACGTGCCATCAGAGGTTATAAATAGGACCCCTTTCCCTCTAAGAGGTCACTTATTGATAATGCCACGCAGACGCACAAGAGCTTCTCGCCCCGTTCGCAGGCGCAGGAGGGCCCGCAGGTCCACTGCTGCACGCAGACGTAGGAGAGTTGTTCGTCGCAGACGCTAAGCTGCTTCAATAAACATGTAGCATAGGCATCAAAACACACTCAACTCTTTGTCTTTATGTAATGGAACAGTTTCATATGTTGAACTGATTCTTAGATATTTTTAGTTGAATTTATATTTTAGGTTAAAAAAAAAGAAAGTTAGACGGAGCATGAAGGAGAACAGAGCGCCCTGATGACGCCAGTTTCATCTTATCCTTTCTGTACTGAAGTCAGTGTGCTGTGTCTCAAATGGTTACATCATCATTGGTTTCAGCTTCGAACGCTGTCTACTCATTGAAAACAATTGAAAAAAGACGCTGGCGCTAAAAAAAAGAAGCTAGGTAGACACGGGGTGTGTTAGTTACTTACTTAACATCAGCCTCTACCATCAGTGTGTGAATGTGTAGGTGTGACCTGCAGTGTAAAAGCGCTTTGAGTAGTCAGAAGACTAGAAAAGTGCTATACAAGTTCATTTACTATCTAACATTTCTAAACTTAAATAAATGATTAGAGTGTGTTTTGATGCCTATGCTACATGTTTATTGAAGCAGCTTAGCGTCTGCGACGAACAACTCTCCTACGTCTGCGTGCAGCAGTGGACCTGCGGGCCCTCCTGCGCCTGCGGACGGGGCGAGAAGCTCTTGTGCGTCTGCGTGGCATTATCAATAAGTGACCTCTTAGAGGGAAAGGGGTCCTATTTATAACCTCTGATGGCACGTTCTGTGATGTCACTGATGATGTCACTATTTAGGCAACGATACGTCAAGTCAACTTGAGACATCATCGTTGATTCTAATTTTCAGTAGATGATGTTAGCATGGCGGCTGTGGCTCAGTTGGTGGAGTTGGTCGTTTTCTAACTGGAAGGTCGGGTTCGATCCCCAGCTCCTGCAGATACATGTCCGATGTGTCCTTGGGCAAGACTCTTTACCCCATTGTTCCCTCCGCTGCTTCGTTGGCGGCTTATGAATGTGTAAGAATGGATTAGGCACTGCGTCCACCTAGAGTTTTCCCATGCAGGAGGCTAAAACTACGGGGAATAAGTCAAGTGATTAACTACACAGAGGTTGGCACAGTTAACCCAAGGTGTGAGTTCATTAACCATTAACCCGTTAACAAAGACGTTAACATTGATAGCAGTTAATTCCGTTTATAATAAGCCTTTGTTTTACATAATCAACGGCAACGATTCTCTATGAGTGACATTTTACTGTTAGAGTGGTGCGAGGTTTTTTTTGTATTTTAAGAAATACAGTACCGCTTTGTCCATGGGAGACACCAACACCAACACAAAGCAAAGGTTTCTCACATGCTCTATTCACAGACATTTTTCAGGCTAAGCTGCATGCGTGAAAATCAAACGGTCGAATTGTTAACCCCTACTTTACCCTGAGTTCTGTGAGTTGGTGTGCGCTGATGTGAAAGTACCCCTGGAAATATTCTAGAGGCCGAGTGTTGAGCATAGAGTCAGACAGAGAGCTCCCTCAGCTCTGATTTGTCTGCTTTTGAATGCACTTAGATTTAATTTGACATCCAGAAAATGACCACACTTTTTATATAAATATTCTTTATACATCACATCCATGTTACAGTCTAAAGAAATAGAAATACAGCCGACAGCAAAAGTCACATTCTGTGCTGCGCATTGAAGGCGTCGCCGCCCCGCCTCCTAAGGCACCAAAAATAAATAGATAAAAAATCCCCCCCCCCCCCCCCCGAAACCCCACAACGCAAACATCACGGGGCTCCTGGAAGCTCAAAACAATGGATAACACACATCCAAAACACACGTTTTTTTTGACAGCTGTATTTATACAGGCACAAATCACTTGAGGATCAAGTTAAAAAAAGGTTTAAAAAATTACCATTTTTGCTGCCCGCATCGTTGAAACGTAAGCTTCAACGTCTTTCTGACATCAGGGTTTTACTTTTTCTTGTGCGATTCTATCTGACACTCTACCATCCTCCTCCGTCTGATGCTTTCTGGAAGAGTCTGCTCCTCCAACAGAAAAGGTTTTATATATAAAACAGTTGAGCAGTTACACAAAGATCCTTTATAAATCCAAATCTTTACTCACTTCTACCACATTGATCATACTGATGCATGACTCCATCTAGAAGAGGCTTAGATATCTGAAGTGTTTATATCCTGGTATCGATCCCCTCATGATGTCAAGATCCAAGTATGGCTCAGAATAAACTGTGGCTGACGAAGTAAAGATTGAACTAAAAACTAGAACCCGACCGATTGATCGACCAGCCGATAATATCGGCCGATGTTAGCACATCAAGTGACTATCAGTATCTGCTAATTTCATCCAATAGATTTATTAACCAGTCAAATATAAATTAATTTGAGTTTCAATTTGTATTGCACTAGCAGTTCTCTTTCACCAGCAGAGGGCGCTATATGGATTACTACAAGCATCATCACTCTCCAGAGTATCAAGCGGTAATACACGTACATGCACAGTTACTCTCCAGTTGAGTGACCATCTTGTCTTCATTATAAATCTTTTCCACAAGTGTTTGAAAACCGCGTTCGAGGGATCAACACAGAAAAATGTGTATATCTATATCCATCTATCTGTAAAGATCAAAGAGGGATCAAATAAAGATATCGGCGAAATATCGGTATGTGATTTTTCTTCCTAACATCGCTATCGGTATCGGCCCAAAAAAAATTCCATATCGGTCGGGCCCTACTAAAAACAGGACGACTGCGTCAGATGAGACTGTGAGATGTGATTAATGTTGAGCTGAGCTCGACGATGAGTTGAGACTGAAAATCAGGAAGTGATTGAATGAAGCGGAGCACAGATGTGAGCAACATAGATCCAACTTCTCACATTTATGTAGACATATTAGAAACTGAATTACCAAGAAACAGGAAACAATGGGATTGTAAAATGAAGCTTTAGCGGTTTATCTGGAGATATTGTTAAGATCATTGATATAGTCTTGATACATGTTGGCCATATTGCTGCATTCATGTCATGTGGCGTTCTTTAAAAAGGGTTTAGGGTTCGTTCCAAACATAAACAAAACTGGAAAACTGACGCTAATTAACTGAAAGAGCAAACTCGCCTTCATGCCTCAAATCAATCAATTAACAGCATACAACAAATCTTGACTGGTGAACAGTACAGGTAGTACCCCGCCTCTCGTCCAATGACAGCTGGGATCGGCTCCAGCCCCCCGCGACCTGGATGGATGTATTGATGGGATATCAAATCTCACAAAGCCAACTCTCCAAGCCTGAACCATCTTGAAATGTGCCGCCATGTTTTTTCCAGCTTTACGTTCGATCTAACATGACATGACTGCTGCAAAGTGGTCTGGAAAACAAAGAGTGTAAGGTGAGGATGTGAGATGAGTAACACAAAGGCAACATCGTCACCTGACTGAACTGTTTGAGATCTTTTGAGGGCCGGCCTCAGAGCAGCAAAAACAACTTCTTTAGAAAAACATTTGGTAACAGACAAATCAGCAGAAGAAGAATAACTCATACTGGAAACGGTCCAGAGAAGCTCAGATCGTTGCCACCTTGTGCAAACCATCAGATGTTATGTCCCTGTATAAATACCGCCTGGTGTCACACGGATGTTACACGAATCACCACCTCTCCTGAGTCGCTGTCCTGGCTGAGGTTGTTTCGGGGCACAAAGCCGGGGCAGAAGGGGGCCAAGCAGAGGCAGGTCCACGGCTGCGACCTCAGCTGGGTGGGGTTTAAAGGGCCACCGGGCCGAAAGGTGGCCAAAGGCAACCAAAGCGTCCTGGGGTTCAAAGAGGAGTGGCCAGTGCTCGTCTCCTCCAAGTCCTTGGCCTTATTGTAGCTCTGAACGTCCCAGTGGAGGTTGACGGCCCGCCAGCGCATGAAGACGTTGTACACTGCTGCCCCCTCGTGGACAATCAGACCTGTTACAAGGACAAAAAAATCATCTTGATCCACTGGTATGATCACTTTTTAATGTTAATCCAACTGATATTTAAAGCTCCTGGAAATAATTGGAATCCGATTTTAAATGTGTCTTTTGTTTGTTTCTCTTCAACATGCATGTTTTTTCTTCCTTCTCCATGAATTCCTTGAAATAAGTAAAAGACATGTAGGCTGTAGAGAGATTAAAGAGCCTGTGCTCAACTTGAAGGCTTCATATCAATAAATATGAATGATGATGGGTGATGATGATGATAAAAAAATATACACCACAAATCTCAGGACAGTCAAATGTGATGCACAGACTCAGGAACACAGACGTGGGTACTTTTAAATTCAGAGTGACTTACACTTTCTGGGTGCATCATTCTCCATAAATAAAATGTATACACTCAGGGTATAACAGGTGTCGTGTCAACCTGTGTAAACACGAGTCGGTGTTTGTAGTGTAGTGAAGTGAAGCCGTCTGTGAATGATGGGGAAGCATTTATAGAGCAGCTATAAGCTCTGACTGAACTAAAGCTGAGCTCCGTCTGTGCTATAGATTGTGACTCATGTAACCTCGATAAAGAGGGAAAGAGCTTCTTTTTTCTATTTCAGACATAAAATAAAGGTTTTTAAAAGATGATAAGGGGGTGCTGGTGACGCAGTGGAGGTTATAGTCCTTCAAGCGGGGCGGCCCAGGTTCGAATCCCATCTGTGGCTCGTTTCCTGCTTATCAGTTCCCTACTCTCTCTCTCTCTCCCTGATTTCCAACTCTATCCACTGTCCTGTCTCTCAATTTTTTTAAAAAAAGGCACCAAAAGCCCAAAAATTAATCTTTAAAAAAAAAAGAAGAAGATGATAACAACTTTGACCAAATAAGAAAAGCTCTTCTCTTTAGTCAGGAACGACCTTTTTAGTCTGGCTTGAATGAATTTAATTTGATCTCATGAAGCTTTATTTATTTTCAAGGGTGCAGTTTGTCAACAGGTAAAGCAGGAACCTGCCTGGGGCCCCAGGCCGATAGGGGACCCCCCCCTAAGGGTTGACAAACTTTAAACAACAGCAGTGGCTCAAAATGTGCAAATTTTGCAACAACAGTAGGAAACCTCCCTAAAGCCTGGCTCAGACTGCAGAATACTCGGGCAGATTTGAGGTCCGATTCCTCCTTCCCAACAATCCCTCCTGACTCAAGGCTGCTTGATAATCTGCCCAGATGATCTCGTAGTGTGAGTGGTATAAAGATACAATCCTAACCTCCCAGATAAGGGTTATATATTCTCACTGAAGAATATACAACCCATGTCGTCCTCGTCTCCTCAGACATTTATTCACCCAAAACTTTTTAATAGACGTTTTGAATGTGTTTCCCTCTCTGTACAAAGCAGAATAATTGCACATTTAACTGCCGGCTCCGTTGTTTACGTGAGGTGGTGCGTCCTCCATCTGGTACGATAATCCTAATAAAATCCTGATGTCTGTGAAGTGCTAATATTTTCAAATTTTGTAGTGTTTAAGATTATGGGGAAGAAGATCTCTAAGGATTCGCCTGATGTGTGTGATGCCACCCGAGTTCAAAAAATTTGGGGAAGGATTTTAAAACTCCTGCAGTCCAGACTTAAGGGGGCCCCATCGGACCTCCCTCTCCATGCCCTGCTAAGCGCTGCATGCATGTTTGCTGTGAAAACCAAAGTCTGTCAATGAAAGGTCAGCGAAGGAAAATGAAGAGGAATTATCTGTGTGGGAGTGAAAAAAAGAAAGAGTAAGCGTCTGGATGATGAACACTGGCTGGAGGGGCCCCCATTGAGGTTTTGTTTAGAGCCTTGACGGACTCTAGAATCACCACTGTCGTATTTATTTATCAACAGTTTTTTAAAATGGATTAACCTCATGTTTATTAACCATCTGTAACAAAATTACATATTTAATTATCATGTTTATCTCAGCATGTTTGCACCGACGAGTCCCAGGCTCACCTACACAAACCAGGTCCATGAAGCCATACATGCCGTAGCAGATCTGGAAGAGGACATCGCGGCGCTGCCACACAGCCTGCGGGCTAAGAGCCGACCACAGGAGCCAGGAGATGCTCGCCACCAGGAAGAGAGAGCCCAGGAACACAGCGATGATCTGCACCTTCTCCACCAGAGTGATGGTGATGGACTGCCACTGCACACAGCGGAGAGAGAAACATGTGGTCTGAACGCAACACGAGAATGAAACATCCTCTCTTTTCTCAGAGTACTTCATCAGTTCTTTTCATGTAAAAAAATACAGCCAAGTTATTTTTCTAGACTTCTGAATACTCAAAGTGCTTTTACACCGCAGGTCACCCATATATGAGTAAAGTGTCCATCAGTATTTCACTTATGAATCATTTACATCACGACATATGTCTGTAATCCTTCCATAAAAAGAAACATTATCCAATACTAGCAGCGTTAATTGAAAGGCATAGCATGTGACTTTCATTATGGAAACCACATAGAGGGAAGGTTTCATTTTGGGCAAGTCAGAAACCACTGAGAGAGAGCGGGGAATGACATGCAGGAGAGGAGCCACAGGTCAGATTCGACCCCGGGCCGCCCCGCTTGGAGGACTACAGCCTCCGTACACTGGACGCGTGCTCTAACCACTAGTCTGATCTGAAATCTAAATGTTCTACAAAGTTACTTAAACAAGAAAAAAATCGTGTTGAAGTGAATATCCCAAAAGTTTCAAATACCAGGATTAATTGTGGGGGAATAAAGTTGCATGATATCTAGAAAAATAAACCTCTTTTTGGAATAATATGTGAACTGTGACTTTGGATGTCCCTCAAAATGAATAGTGGAAAAGGTGGCATGTAGCCTAACATAAAGTTTTGATGCACACACAAAGTAACATAAAGTTTGATGCACACACTTACCTAATATAGCCTACCTTGCATGATTATATTTTAGCAGCCTAAAGTGCATGAGAATGTGCTTTACCTTACTGGCTTGGTGAACGAAATAATTCAAATAAATAACGGATAATTCAGATTAAGAGTATTAATCCCTCTCTGCCTGGAATCACTCACCACCGCGGACAGGTTCTCTGCACGGCTGCAGCGTCAGATCGTGACGCACTATGGAATGCTGCTGCGTAACAAGGGAACGAGAGATCAAAGCCGCATTCTCGAATTAAACTGAACAGAGGATTCAAATGTAAACCAAAGAGGATCCGGACATCTGCGCGGAGCTCACTCCTCAGCCGTCTCGCTGAGTTAAGACTTTCCTGAACAGAGGGCGACTCACAGACATCCCATCCTGAGCTGGTAAACAGGGAGTGATAACGAACGTCTTTATAAGTTGTTTTAGAAGCATCCAGATTCGTTAGTAGAGTTATTGATCACGTGTGAAAATCCCGTAAGTGGAGCTACATAGGATTGTTTATCTGAGCTAAATCTTAAAGTTAACTTTGGTCCAGTCTTGCATGCGATAAGATGTTGAACATAGGGATATTTAAAAAAAAAAAGAATCAAAGCTAGATCGATAGATAGATTACATGCTTTGTCTTTAATTTACTAGTTTAATTAATTAATTTAATTTTTTTAGAGTCATTGCATCGGAACACTATCGATGTCTAATATCAGCAAATTGAAGCGAGTGTAATTGTCTAATTTAAATGTTTGCCTAGAAATTAGATACTAAGGTTTGAGCTTCTGAAATGAAGTATATTCAGTCCGCATTTTCTATTACTAGTTATTTATTATTTAACGCTTTGAATTATAGTTTTCTCCACCTTTTTACGTTTAATCCCACCAAATTTATTGTATTATCCACTGTTGACACACTCTCTGTGTGCTGCTTTTAACTGCAGTGTGTTAATGACTTTTAAGATATTTTTTTAAATTTTACATCCTTTATTAATCCTCGAGTGATTACACTCTGTCATTTAGAGACACGCTTCTCACACACATCAGGCCTCAATTACACACAAGTAACAGGAGGACCAATGGCATGCATTCATGGATAGATGTCAGAGGGGACTGCTACACAGGGTGCCAGAGATTTTAGGGGTTTAGCGCCTGGATCAAGGGCTCCTATTCAGTACTCAGCAAGTAACCAATGATACAGTGGATTCTCATTTCACTTTCAGGATTATGTTTTTATGCTGCCTTGGAAAAATCAGTGCTAGTAATCTCCACAAGGAAGTCAGCCCTTTCTTGTAATTCAAGGAAATTGGGCGTCTTTAACAAGGGCATTATTGAAATTTTGATTGTCCTTAGAGAACTAGAATGTCAAGCTACTTTGTCCACGTATGTGCTAGTAACCTCTCCAAGGTAGACAGCTCTCAACTATATGCAAAGTACATGGGCGCCTTTATATATGGCATACACTGGATTCTGATTTCACATTCAGGAATATGACTTTACACTACCTTGTCAACGTATGTGCTAGTAACCTCTCCAAGGTAATGGGCCCTCATCTGTATCCAAAGTACATGGGCTTTTAAATCGATGGCATGTACTGGATTCTAATTTCCCTGTCCTGAATATGATTTTACACTACCTTGTCAACGCATGTGCTAGTAACCTCTCCAAGGTAGACAGCCCTCAACTGTATGCAAAGTACATGGGCGCCTTTATCTATGGCATACACTGGATTCTAATTTCACATTCAGGAATATGATTTTACGCTACCTCATCAACGTCTGTGCTAGTAACCTCTCCAAGGTAGACAGCCCTCAACTGTATGCAAAGTACATGGGCGCCTTTATTTATGGCATACACTGGATTCTAATTTCACATTCAGGAATATGACTTTACACTACCTTGTCAACGTATGTGCTAGTAACCTCTCCAAGGTAGACAGCCCTCAACTGTATGCAAAGTACATGGGCGCCTTTATCTATGGCATGCACTGCATTCTAATTTCACATTCAGGAATATTATTTTACACTACCTTGTCAACGTATGTGCTAGTAACCTCTCCAAGGTAGACAGCTCTCAACTGTATGCAAAGTACATGGGCTTTTAAATCGATGGCATACTGGATTCTAATTTCCCTGTCAGGAATATAATTTTATGCTACCTCGTCAACATATGTGCTAGTAAGCTCTCCAAGGTAGACAGCCCTCAACTGCATGCAAAGTACATTGGCTTTTAAATCAATGGCATGCACTGGATTCTAATTTCACTGTTACGACTATAATTTTACGCTACCTTGTCAACGTATGTGCTCGTAACCTCTCCAAGGTAGATAGCCCTCAACTGTATGCAAAATACATGGGCTTTTAAATCAATGGCATACTGGATTCTAATTTCCCTGTCAGGAATATAATTTTCTGTTACCTCGTCAACGTATGTGCTAGTAACCTCTCCAAAGTAGACAGCCCTCAACTGTATGCAAAGTACATGGGTGCCTTTATCTATGGCATACACTGGATTCTAATTTCACATTCAGGAATATGATTTTACACTACCTTGTCAACGTATGTGCTAGTAACCTCTCCCAGGTAGACAGCCCTCAACTGCATGCAAAGTACATTGGCTTTTAAATCAATGGCATGCACTGGATTCTAATTTCCCCGTTACAACTATAATTTTACGCTACCTCGTCAACGTATGTGCTTGTAACCTCTCCAAGGTAGTCGGCCCTCAACTGTATGCAAAGTACATGGGTGCCTTTATCTATGGCATACACTGGATTCTAATTTCACATTTAGGAATATGATTTTACACTACCTTGTCAACGTATGTGCTAGTAACCTCTCCAGGGTAGACAGCCCTCAACTGTATGCAAAGTACATGGGCGCCTTTATCTATGGCATACACTGGATTCTATTTTCACATTCAGGAATATGATTTTACACTACCTTGTCAACGTATGTGCTAGTAACCTCTCCCAGGTAGACAGCCCTCAACTGCATGCAAAGTACATTGGATGTTAAATCAATAGCATGCACTGGATTTTAATTTCACTGTTACGACTATAATTTTACGCTACCTCGTCAACATATGTACTCGTAACCTCTCCAAGGTAGTCAGCCCTCAACTGTATGCAAAGTACATGGGCTTTTAAATCAATGGCATGCACTGGATTCTAATTTCACTGTTACAACTATAATTTTACGCTACCTCATCAACGTATGTGCTCGTAACCTCTCCAAGGTAGACAGCCCTCAACTGTATGCAAAGTACATGGGCGCCTTTATCTATGGCATACACTGGATTCTAATATCACATTAAGGAATATGACTTTACACTACCTTGTCAACGTATATGCTAGTAACCTCTCCAAGGTAGACAGCGCTCAACTGTTTGCAAAGTACATGGGCGCCTTTATCTATGGCATACACTGGATTCTAATTTCACATTTAGGAATTTAAATTTACACTACCTTGTCAACGTATGTGCTAGTAACCTCTCCAAGGTAGACAGCCCTCAACTGTATGGAAAGTACATGGGCGCCTTTATCTATGGCATACACTGGATTCTAATTTCACATTTAGGAACATGATTTTACACTACCTTGTCAACGTATGTGCTAGTAAGCTCTCCAAGGTAGACAGCCCTCAACTGCATGCAAAGTACATGGGCGCCTTTATCTATGGCATACACTGGATTCTAATTTCACATTTAGGAACATGATTTTACACTACCTTGTCAACGTATGTGCTAGTAACCTCTCCCAGGTAGTCGGCCCTCAACTGTATGCAAAGTACATGGGCTTTTAAATCGATGGCATACTAGATTCTAATTTCCCTGTCAGGAATATAATTTTATGCTACCTCGTCAACGTATGTGCTAGTAACCTCTCCAAGGTAGACAGCCCTCAACTGTATGCAAAGTACATGGGCGCCTTTATCTATGGCATACACTGGATTCTAATTTCACATTCAGGAATATGATTTTACAGTACCTTGTCAACGTATGTGCTAGTAACCTCTCCCAGGTAGACAGCCCTCAACTGCATGCAAATACATTGGCTTTTAAATCAATGGCATGCACTGGATTCTAATTTCACTGTTACGACTATAATTTTACGCTACCTCGTCAACGTATGTGCTCGTAACCTCTCCAAGGTAAACAGCCCTCACCTCTATGCAAAGTACATGGGCGCCTTTATCTATGACATACACTGGATTCTAATATCACATTAAGGAATATGACTTTACACTACCTTGTCAACGTATATGCTAGTAACCTCTCCAAGGTAGACAGCGCTCAACTGTATGCAAAGTACATGGGCGCCTTTATCTATGGCATACACTGGATTCTAATTTCACATTTAGGAATTTAAATTTACACTACCTTGTCAACGTATGTGCTAGTAACCTCTCCAAGGTAGTCGGCCCTCAACTGTATGCAAAGTACATGGGCGCCTTTATCTATGGCATACACTGGATTCTCATTTCACATTCAGGAATATGACTTTACACTACCTTGTCAACGTATATGCTAGTAACCTCTCCCAGGTAGTCGGCCCTCAACTGTATGCAAAGTACATGGGCGCCTTTATCTATGGCATACACTGGATTCTCATTTCACATTCAGGAATATGACTTTACACTACCTTGTCAACGTATGTGCTAGTAACCTCTCCAAGGTAGACAGCCCTCAAATGTATGCAAAGTACATGGGATTTTAAATCGATAGCATACTGGATTCTAATTTCCCTGTCAGGAATATAATTTTCTGCTACCTCGTCAACGTATGTGCCAGTAACCTCTCCAAGTTAGACAGCCCTCAACTGTATGGAAAGTACATGGGCGCCTTTATCTATGGCATACACTGGATTCTCATTTCACATTCAGGAATATGACTTTACACTACCTTGTCAACGTATGTGCTAGTAACCTCTCCAAGGTAGACAGCCCTCAAATGTATGCAAAGTACATGGGATTTTAAATCGATAGCATACTGGATTCTAATTTCCCTGTCAGGAATATAATTTTCTGCTACCTTGTCAATGTATGTGCCAGTAACCTCTCCAAGTTTGACAGCCCTCAACTGTATGCAAAGTACATGGGCGCCTTTATTTATGGCGTACACTGGATTCTAATTTCACATTCAGGAATATGATTTTACACTACCTTGTCAACGTATGTGCTAGTAACCTCTCCAAAGTAGACAGCTCTCAACTGTTTGCAAAGTACATGGGCTTTTAAATCGATGGCATACTGGATTCTAATTTCCCTGTCAGGAATATAATTTTATGCTACCTCGTCAACGTATGTGCTAGTAAGCTCTCCAAGGTAGACAGCCCTCAACTGCATGCAAAGTACATGGGCGCCTTTTATCTATGGCATGCACTGCATTCTAATTTCACATTCAGGAATATGATTTTACAGTACCTTGTCAATGTATGTGCTAGTAACCTCTCCAAGGTAGACAGCCCTCAACTGTTTGCAAAGTACATGGGCTTTTAAATCGATGGCATACTGGATTCTAATTTCACATTCAGGAATATGACTTTACACTACTTCGTCAACGTATGTGCTAGTCACCTCTCCAAGGTAGTCAGCCCTAAACTGAATACAAAGTACACAGGCCTTCAAATCGATGGCATACACTGGATTCTAATTTCACTGTCAGGAATATGACTTTACACTACCTTGTCAACGCATGTGCTAGTAACCTCTCCAAGGTAGACAGCCCTCAACTGTATGTAAAGTACATGGGCGCCTTTATCTATGGCATACGCTGGATTCTATTTTCACATTCAGGAATATGATTTTACACTACCTTGTCAACATATGTGCTAGTAACCTCTCCAAGGTAGACAGCCCTGAACTGTATGCAAAGTACATGGGCAACTTTATCTATGGCATACGCTGGATTCTATTTTCACATTCAGGAATATGATTTTACACTACCTTGTCAACGTATGTGCTAGTAACCTCTCCCAGGTAGACAGCCCTCAACTGTTTGCAAAGTACACAGGCCTTCAAATCGATGGCATACACTGGATTCTAATTTCACATTCAGGAATATGACTTTACACTACCTTGTCAACATATGTGCTATTAACCTCTCCAAGGTAGCCAGCCCTCAACTGTATGCAATGTACATGGGGTTTCAAATCGATGGCATACTGGATTCTAATTTCCGTGTCAGGAATATTTTTTTACGCTACCTTGTCAACGCATGTGCTAGTACCCTCTCCAAGGTAGACAGCCCTCAACTGTATGCAAAATACATGGGCTTCTTTTACAAGGGCATTGTTGGACTTTTGATTTTGCTTAGAGAATTTAGATGTCAAGCTACTTTGTCAACGTACAGTATGTGCTAGTTACCTCTCCAAGGTAGACAGCCCTCAACTGTATGCAAAGTACACAGGCTTTTAACTCGATGGCATACTGGATTCTAATTTCACTGTCAGGAATTTTTTTTTACGCTACTTTGTCAACGCATGTGCTAGTAACCTCTTCAAGGTTGTCTGCCCTCTACTGTATGCAAAGTACATGGGCTTTTAAATCAATAAACACTTGATTCTAATTCCACTTGCAGGAATATTATTTTACACTACCTTGTGAATGTATAGTGCTAGCAACCTCTCCAAGGTAGACAGCCCTCAACTGAATGCAAAATATATGGGCTTCTTTAACAAGGGCATTGTTGGACTTTTACTTAGAGAGTTAAGATGTCAAGCCACAGGTTGTTTCAAAATAATTTTGAAACAACCTGTGAGAGACATCCTCTGTGAGAATTGCTTTCTCTTTCACCAGTGAGTAAGAAGCTTATCACTAAATTTGTTAATCATTTCTCTGAGCATTCAGTATCTGCTAAGTGTATTAAGAATGCTTGGGAAAGAGAAATCAATGCTGCATTGCCTGATAAACTATGGAAAACTGCACTATCCCGTATTCATAGTTTTTCAATTAATAGTAGACACAGGTTAATTCAGTTCAAAGTCATTCACTGTTTTCATTATTCTAAAGTCATGCTTCACAAGATTTACCCCTCTGTGTCCCCAATATGTGATAAATGTAACTCAAAAGATGGTACTTTACTGCATTTATTTTGGGATTGTCCATTAATCTCTCAGTTCTGGTCTAGAATTTTTTCTTTTTTTCTGGGGTTTATCACAGGTCTCTCTCGCCTGACAGAAACTTGGCTCTCTTGGACTCTGTATTGCTCCCTTCATATATCCAAACTGCTCTTTTGATGGGCATGGTAGTAGGAAAAAAATTACTTTGAAAGACTGGAAGACACCAACTTCACCATGCCTCAGAAACTGGTTTCATGAACTGGTCTCAGTTATACACATGGAGAAATTGTGAGCTAATGATTCAAAATGTAAACATAAATGGGAAGAATCTTGGGGTCCCTTCTTGCAACACTTGGACTTACCCTGACAACATTTGTACCTGTATGGATTTATCTTTTTTTTTCTTGTTTTATTTATGGACATCTCTATTGCGGACAGCTTGGATGTAGCACTAACAAATTGATGATGTATAATGATATGTGTGCGTTTGTGTCCTTGGCACAGGGTTTAGATGAACTATTTGTAATATGTGTATCTCCTCTCTGGTTGTGAGTGTGTGTGTGTTTGTTTGTTTGTTTGTTTGTTTGTGTGTTCTGGGGTAGGGGTGGGGGTTGGGGGGGTTTATGTCCATGGATTGGGTTGTGGGTTTTCACTCCTGTTTGTATTGTGATGTCATAAAAATGTTAATAAAAATAATAATAAAAAAAATAAAAAAAGATGTCAAGCCACTTTTTAGAAACCTCTTCAAGGTAGTATACCCTCAATTCTATTGGAAAAACATGGGCTTCTGTAATTATGGCATGCACTTGGTTCTAGTTAGTGCTAGTTTCAACTGCTCAAAGGTAGTTAGCCAAAAATGGAAACGATACAGAGGACTTCTAAAACATTTGCATGGAAGGTTGACTGAGGGTTTTATTAACTGTAGCTTTGTGAACAAAATGTTTCTTTGTGATTGTGGGGAATAAAACAAAGTTGTTAAAAAAACCTTTGTCTGTCTTTGTGATGGCACAAAACCTGAGTGACACACCTCCCTTTAACTGAATAAACTGATGAGTAGGGCCCCTGGAGGACACTCAAGTGAAGAAACAACCAGAAAACATTAAACAAGCAGGATAAAATATTTTATGAGGGCCAAAAGTGAGTGTTAGATGCCTTGAAGAATCTAAAAGAGGGCGAAGAAACTTGTTGCTATAATAAATGTGTTTATCCGAGTCAAATAAATAACAGAAGAACAATGGCAGCGGTCGAGTGCAGGAGCAGAAAACAGAATACAAACTTGATAGAAAACGACTTGGATACAGAGATTTGCTGATGGTGAGCGGATGATTGTGAAGCTGCAGAGTGCATGTTATAAGACCAGACTTAAGGCAGACTGAGTGCACAGAAAGAGCTCTGCTGAGCCTCAGCTGTGTGTTTGTTCAGTCTGCCAGTGACTCAAGTCCCATCTGGAGGGAACAGATCTGAAAAGGCCTGAATGTTCTTCAGGGGGAAAGAGCGATCCAGAATCCAGATATTTTAAGCTTCAGGAATCTGTGTCTGATCAGCGTTGGAAGGAAAAAGAGGAATTAAGGAATCTGACACCCTAAACTGACAGCAGAGGCATGAAGAGGAAACGGGTGTCGTTTTTTCACAGAGCGATGTGGGAGCAACAGGATGGCAAGCTGTAAACATCGTGAACAATGTCTGATAAGAAACAAAAGCACAAATGTAACTCTGATTCAAAGAGAGATGGGTGGTAGAACCAGAAGCAAAGGCAGAGCAGCTGCTCCGACACTCTCTGCCTGAGCATCCACTGTCAGTGAATGCAGTTTTATTTTTATAGATTAGTTTCGGCTCCAGTTCTGAAATCTGCCTCGAAGGATTTCAACCTGAGTTGCCATTACACCATGCACAAAGACTAAATTCATCAGAACATCATAAATATAAATATTTATTTGATCATCAAAAGACATTTTTGAATGGATCTTTAAGACACACTGTGTTGCTAAGTTACTAGTGGAACAACGTCACTAGGTGGCGCCTTCTTGACGATAGTTTTGAGCGGTGCTTCTGCCATGGACAGACGCCTGTAACTTAGTTCCTGCTTTCCTTCTGCCTCTCAACTCAGCAGTGATGTGAGGGTTCATGTGGACACTTTGTTGTTTATGTATGATAAAATAGTAGCTGTACACCCGGACTTTGTAAGTGTAGTGACTATTCTTCTATCCAAATTTTAACCGTACCTTTAGCCACTTGCTTAGTTGTTCTGGAAAGAACAAAAAATAAACAAATGTCCAAAATGAAATGACTTTGTGAAGTTCCCATTTATTGTAACATATGAAGCAGAGACGACCCGTGATCATGATAGGAGTTCTTAAAAATGTTTGTTGTCGTTCGGTTCTTATGTTAAGAACATTGTGTTACTGGGGCGCTGGTGGCGCAGTGGTTAGTGCGTGCGCCCCATGTATGGAGGCTGTCGTCTCAAGCAGGCAGCCCGGGTTCACATCCCACCTGTGGCCTCCTTCCCGCATGTCATTCCCCACTCTCTCTCCCTGATTTCCAACTCTATCCACTGTCCTATCTCAAAAAAAAAAAAATCTTTAGAAAAAAAAGTATGTTGTGTTAGGCTATGAACCGTATATTCCCGCCATTTCTTGTTCACCCGTGACCTAAAGCTGACCAATTAACCCACACTATCAATTATCACCACCTAGTGTCCAAATTAAGTCAATAAATAATCATATAAACCAAAACCATTGAAATACAATACTATACACACTCAGTGAAGTGGCTCCTACAGTAAGGTTGATGTGTAGTTTGTAATTAAGGACCAGCATTGTGGAAACCCCAGACGTGTGCTTGTGCACTTTTGGCTAACTTTACTGTCTCCAATGCTCTCCTAAACACTGTTAACCAAGAGGCACAGACACAAACCGTTACCATGTGGACCTGTGGAATAGTACTTCACTTGTTTCTACTTTTTGTGAGTTATGAGTCATTCATAAAAAGCAAAAACAAGCTTTTATTTAGTGTTTATGTAGGGGGACATGGACATGATTTCCTCTCTTCGTTTCAGGTTTAAGTATAGTGACCCGTCGTGCAGCAAGGCCCTGACAGAAGCAGATGGGTTTATTTGTTGTCAGCCTTCCAGTGAAACAGCCTTTCTCACTTCAACTCTGCCACGGTGGATCTTTGTCTCCACCAGAGAAGCTGCGAGTATTTCTGAGAACAATTCTGTTGGCTCAATACATGAGAAACTGTGGAAACAATTTCATGTTATTGTGTCTATAATAATTCAAAGACAATCCTGAAGGGGGGAAACTATAACCTCAAAGCTGGAAAAAAAAAGCAGTAAAAATATCAGAAAGAACATAACAGCTGCAGTTTGTAGACACGTTTTGTATATGGCAACTAAACTACAAATTTGAGAGTTGTTTTTTGTTACGGAAGAGGAGCACTTGATTTTATAATTTTGACCATAAATTATCATGTACGATGGTTTCAAGCAGCCTGTTCTGTTTCTCACAAATACCAACAGAGCCCTCAGTGTCTCACACAGACACAGAAGTTATCCAGCAGCGTCTGCATGAGACACTGCATCAGTTTCAACTCATCCATTCATGCACATTCATACGCCACCGCAGAAGCAGCGGGAGCAACTTGGGGTTAAGTGTCTTGCCCAGGAGCGGGAGATGGAACCCCCCGACCTTCCAGTCAAGACACAACCGATTCTACCACTGAGCCACAGCCAACCATTACGCAGTCTAAGGTAAAAAACAAACGAGTGTGCTGCAGAGTCGTACCTGCCACGGTCTCTTCATGTTGATGGCGATGACGTGGAAGCGGTAGCAGCAGAGTTCGCAGGTCCAGCAGCCTCGCTCGCTGATCCACTTCAGTAGGCAGTGCTGGTGAGTGTAACGCACTGAGCCGTCACACCGACACGGATTCAGCAGGTCGCCCTGGAGACCGGAGAAGGGGTAGAGGTCAAATATGGGACACGGAATGGGAGGCAGGAAGTGGCTGAATACACTCGAGGTCACAAAACAAAAACTCCTACAGTATGGCGATAAGGCAGGAGGATATGTTTCAGCTGGCTGATGTGTTTCCTGAGGTCGGTTAAAGTCAAACACTCTGTTACCTAATGCTCTCCTAAAGCACCGTAGTTTGTCTCTGTAGGTGGAAGCCTGCTCCCTAAAAGTACTTTATGTAACTCTCAGAGATTTACCAAAGCGTGCTGTAGAGTTCAACTCCAAACCCCTCGACCCAATAAATGTACTAACTTAGCAGCTACAGCGGATTTTCTTAACTTGACTGATAAAAAATGGATAAAACTCCAAACACTAAACACTTACAAGAACAGTGGATTTTATTCTGAAGCTCTGAACGCTTCTAAATTGTTTTGCTTGTCTTGAGTTTCTTTTATTTTGACCCCTCCTTGAAGTCGCTGCACCAGATTTGATCTTAGAAAAAAGTCAGCAATAAAGAGAAACCATTTCCTCATTGGTCGATATCAGAACCTTGTGGCCAGCATTAATCTTACATCCATTTTCAAGGTCGACGTGCCAACTCTCCCATCGTCTAGAAATCCTTATTTTCGCTCCACTGTTTGGCCTTTTCCTCACAGTCGTTTCATACATCAAAGAAAATACACGACGTGCTCACCAGCGTTTTTTTTTTTTTACCAGAACGCTCAGATCAATGATCATTTCTCAAAGCTGCAACACTCGCGGATATTAACGGCCGGACGCAGCTTGACATTAATCATCGGAGTTGAAACCTATTTGTTGGGATGTTTTCCTCCCTCGAGGCATTCCTGAAGACGCCATTACTGTTGCTTTGACCTGCCGACTGGGCGCTGAGTGGCATATTAATAGTATATTAAGGTCAGTGGTCTGGGCGCTCGTTTTTCATCATGTCAGATTAACCTTGTGGGTTTCAAAGGACCTCGGAGGCTTCTGCTTGCATGAAGTGAAGCGGGTCTGCTGCCCACCGACGATTTGATAAAAAATACAACATCAAGGAGGATTTTAATTTGAGACTGACTGAAAACATTCAACTTATTTTACTTCTATAAAAATGTAAGAGGTGATGACAGACAGGTGATTGAATGAGAGCAAACCGTTTTTTAAACCTTGTCATCCTGTCAGCGTTTTATCAGACGTCAGCAATTTGTACATTATTTTGTTTTGTGGACGCGGTGGGACGTCGTTTTTCGTATCCGGTTTTGACATATGGGTTAATAAACGACAAACGTCAATACAGACGTCATCACCATAAACCTGATATGGGCAACTCAGGTTACCAAGAGGTCCACATTAGTTTTATTCTCACAGCCAGACGGCCAAATTTCAACAAATGGTGGGATACTCTCGATTAATTCCAGACACCAAAGAAAGAACTTGCACGGTACTATCGGTGTGATTGCTCTAATAACACCAAGCTGCTATTATACAACATAGTCACAGCTTGAACTACAATTGATGCACGGAGCAGCCATGTTGGAATTTAGCTCAGGCTACTGAAGGTTCTCTGAGTTTCTAAGTCGGGGGGCGTTCCTGATGACGTATCAGACCAGTACCTCAGAATTTCCGACTTCTGACATCAAATGGAAGGCACCATTGGGGGTTTAGTCGACTCCTGTGTCAATAAAAAACTGAGCATGAATTCAAAACAACAGGTTCTGCAAGTGGACCCTGAGTTGAGATTCTTTTGACATCTGCTGCTTCCAACGATAAGAACAAACTCACCGTACAACTGTGATCTTTCTTTCACCAAGTTTCTCACAGAAAATTTGGCCTCGCTGGTGTCAAATAACCTCTCATTCTCAGTGTTATCTGCTTAGAAATGAATATTAAAAGTGTCAAATTTCTGTTTCATGATCGTCTTGATAAGTGCTGAGTAAGCCCAGCCACCGGCCCAGTATGGAAATCAAATATCAGTCTGGACCCGGAGGCAGAGCTATTAGATTAGCTCTGCTAATAGGCTAAAGCCCACGTTCACAAGACAGGATATTCACTTAGACATTTACTGCCCTGACTGCTCTTTCCCCTCAGCTCTGCTCAGATGAATGGTCCCTCATCGAGCCTCGCTGTCACTTTCCACGTAGACCTGCCGAGGGTCTGATTACCGAGTCCATTTGGCCCAAGCAGCAGGTCCACATCTGTCAACCTCTGGGAAGACGTGCAGACAAGTCAGACTGACGCTGCACTTCATCCTCCTTTGACAGGATGGATGTCCTGCATTGTTGTGTTAGCATGCTAATGTTAGCGCTCTTTAGTTAGCTCATAGCTTCACAACTGACACAGAATGAGCGTGATCTATAAACTCTTCCTAACATCCAAATAATCAGTGAGTATGTTCTTCTTCTTCTCTCTAGTTCTTGACTAAAACAGCTTTTATACAGAAGGGGAGGAGCCGGCCGTCCCGTCCATGTAAACACGGCTCTGACAACAACACAGCCAGCGGGACTCGAGCTTCTCCCTCATTGTAGACAGTCATGACTCAGAGACACATTTACACAGGATGGACTTTATGATTTATTTATGTGGAACATGTCTCATATTCGTCCTTTTGAACACTCCTCTTGGTGTTTTAATGGATCTCTGAAAAAGAAAACTTGCCTTTGCTACTTTTTATTTCAGAAACCAGAGCAAACATTGTCGATTTGTATCTGTATTTAGTGTAAAATAAAAAGAACAATGTTAATGAACATTAAAAGTCCTCTTGAGGGATCTGTGATTTAACTCCATGTGTCTTTGTAGCTTCTTCTTCTGTGTAATAGTATCAGACTTTGACAGAATTATGTCGAGATCTGGACTGAAACGATATCTATTTACGATTTTAATTTATGTATTTTTTAAAGCTGATTTGAATCTTTTAAAACAACAAGCAGCTCTACCAACAAAAAGAAAATGTTGAGGCACTAGAGGAGGAGTGGATTTCTGCTGTTATCACAATTCATCCTCAGAGAGAGTTAAAACTCTGAATACTTTTCACTCCAAAACACAAATTAAAACCTAGCGCTCGAGAAAAAGTCATATAAATGTCGTCCTATGTTACGTCAAGTCAAATGTCTTCTGGGGAAGATGGATGTTTGTGCAGAGTCTCTGTTAATCCATCAAGTTAAAGTTCCTAATCCCTGATTAATAAAGGATCTTTATTCTGCATGAGAGCGCCTCAGACTTTCAGTTTAGACCACCTTTTTGTCACAATGAACTTTATATGCACAGTCATTTATTTATCAGCCCTTTGTCCTTGAAGAGCACCCGATTCCTCTCCTTTTTTTGACCCAGTGCAGCACTCGCTTTGGGACAAAAACTGGCCTGCCATCTGCAGGGGAATTTACTTGAGTATTATTTCTATGCATGTTCTTGTTACTCTCTACTTTTGCCATGAGGTCAGCTGATGATTTTTCTTTTCTGATATCTGATCTAGAGAAGAAGAGTGGGATCTTCTGGCACGACTTCATTGTGCATGAAGAGTGAAAGGCTTGAAGAGGTCAAAAAGCTCCAGCAGCACTTAGTGCGGCGGTAGAATGACGATCAACTTTTCAGCTCGTGGCCTTCATCAGGGATTCATGCACGAGCCACAGCGCAGAGTAAAAAACATTTATATTCAAGTGAAGCTGGAGCTTTATGACCTGGAATATCCGATCTGAAAGACAGTAGACTTTTGGGTGTGAAGAAAACCCTGCTCTACACAAATGCATTTAAATAATTTGGTACTTTAAAGGTGACATCATACTACATATTATGTCTACAGGGGGCGCCAAAATCCACACAAACTGAAAGATGCTCTGATTTAGATATTTAAGGTTTGATAATGATGCTTTTTGTTGAAATGTTTAACGAGGAAAACTGTAAATTTCTACCTCGACTACTTTGTCAACATCATTCTAGTGCAAAATATATTCAGAAAAAAGGTCTTAAAAAGTTTACTACATTGTAATTTGTTGTAAAGTTTGAGCTATTTCATAGTTTTCTTGCACCTTTGCTCTGTAATCCAGTCTGAACACACCAGAGGTTTCATCGTGATTCAATCAAAAATGATTTCCTTGTTTTATTCGATTATTTCTTGTTTTGAACACTGCAAGTGTTAAACCTCCTGATCTTGTAAAGCTCTGTCCGTGGTGCTGAAGTGGGACTGCAAAACCACTTTCTTTAAATGGTTAATTCATTTATTGCAAAGGTTTGAAAAAAAAGTTTGTGAAGCACTGATTTAGTCTTTGTACTGAGAGCCTCTGAGGGCCCCTGAAGGAGCCGTGAAGGGCCTCACTGCTCACCTCTAGTTGTGCTGATGTGTGCGCTGTCCGTGGTGCTGAAGTCACTGCAGCAGAACAGAAGGTTACTACTCACTTCTCTTTACGATCATTGTTGTTTTGCATGCTTAAATGCGGATTATGGTGTTCAAGTTGTTACATGTTAAGTTCACGCTTCGGTTTTTGTTTCCGGTCCTGATTGGCTGCACTGCTGAAATCCGTCCAATCACACCAGTCTCCAGGCTGTGAGCTGCTGTGAGAGACTCCACTCAGCAGGTCTACCTCGTTTTAATTAGAGGAGCCACTGTTGGCAGCCAATCAGGGGACATTACTGAGACCACTGTGGCCTCACCTTCACTCATTTTAAAACCCCCACCATTCACAACAACCAGGGCTGCAGGGACACACTCATATCACACCTGTTAACATTCAGTTACCTGCTCTGCGCCCTGGAAGCAGATCCGACAGCTGGGAGTGGGGATGCAGGTCTCGCTGCTGCAGTTTGAATGCATCGCCTGCGTCTTGCACGAGCTGCCCCCAACGGCCCCTTCCTCACTGGAAATATTCCCCTCGTTGTTCCCCCCACATGCATCCCTGCAGCTCCGGCCCTCCTGGCAGCTTTCTCCCTCCTCCTCCTCCTCCTCTTCCTCCTCTCTCTGCTCTGCCTGCCCCTCATCGTCGGGGTGCGGACGTCCTTGGGAGCCGTCCGGTTCGTCTTCATCCCAGGTGTGGCGTTGGCTGGTGGCAGTGCCTCCCCTCGCCTCTCCACAAGCAGCCCCCGGCTCTCCCTCCTCTGTGCTCATAATAAAATGAAAAGTCGAGATTAAATTGCATAGATGCCACCCGACAGGTTTACACAGTATCCCACCGCCGCGACGCAGGGGGTGTTATGCAGCCTTCAGGCTCCCGGATCACGGCTCCGACGGAGGATATACCTCCGCTGCGTGGTTCCGAGCCGAGCGCAGCCGTGCTCCTATGTTGTGGCTGCTCGGCAGAGCTGTGGCTTAGCGGCCGGATCCTCCCGCTGCTGCTGCAGCCCGTCGGTGTGCAGGACCCGCCTCAAGCGCTCCGGAGACCCGGGGAGCATTTCCAAGCAGCCTCCATGCATCGCAGCGGGACTCAGCCGTCCTGAAGCGCCGGAATCCACCTCTTCCACCTCCCTCCCTCCCTCCCTCCCTCCTCCTTAATCCCCGCCGAGGAAGCCGACAGCTGCACAGCGACGCCGAAACAAGGAAGACCGTCCTCCACACGGGACAACCCGGGGCTGAAACCACGCGGATCAGGACGAGTGTTCACCCTGCTGGGGGGGCTCCTCTAGTGTCTGTGATGAGTCTTGCTGTCTCAGGAAGCAGAAAAGACCATTTCCCCCGGGGGGGATGACCAATCAATCATATTATTATCCCATTAATATGATGGAGGGGATAAGTTTCCAGAGCCTGAAGAGCTGCATCACACCCACAGCGGTCCAGCTGCTGACTCTGTAGTGTGGTGAGATGTGGGGACCCGCAGAACCCTGTCTGTGTTAAAGGGTCACCTGCTGGGTTACGTATGTCATCATGTTATCAAGGGCGGGGGCTGAGTAATAAGAGACACTGTAACTGATGGAGCTGCTAACTCTCAGTTTGAGGCTCACTGACGGTGGTTGATGGAGAACTGTTGGATCTACTTAGAGGCACCCGCGAGACTAAAACAGAACGCGGTTTCACAAATGTTCCTTGAATGAACTGTTTGAAAAAGTAATTGAACAACACTCATCTCCAAGGCTGGGAAAATAAAGCCAATGTGGAAGTGCCCAAAAAAAAACGCAGTTCCTCAAGTGGCCACTATAGGCTGGCTTCAAAATGAGTCAATCCACATAGAGCTACATGCTACAATGTCCAGCGCTGCAGTAAGAAATATGGAATAGTAGCGCCACGAATAAGAAAATAACTGAGATTTAGAAAATTAAAGGGCAATGTTACAAAAAATTACCAACAAATAAAGTTGTAATATTCCAAGAATAAAGTTTGTAGGAACCATGAATTCTGAAGTCTAACTTTGAAGTAATTTTTAAGGTTAAGGTAGGCTATATGTAAAACTTTACTTAACAGCACATGCTTTTATTTACTTTAGTCTATGAATTGACCTTGCCTTTATCTTGGTGCCAGAATCCAACGCTCCAGGCCTCTACTGACATGAGGGCAGGAAAAGAGCGAGTCATGCAACGTCACTGGATCAGAGCTGCGGGCCAGACTAGCATGAGTCAGCACTTTCTTTAAGTCAGTCTCCACAGAGTTTGGGAAACATGTGCCTGTAAGAAAGAGTCTAATGTTAAGTCAAAAAGAATGTTTCCTAAATTTAAATTATCGCAATGCTAATCTTGTTAGCCAGTTAATGGCATTTCCCAGTATAAGTCAGCGTCAAGCTAACAGACTTAGATATACAGCGGATCCTTTTTTCAATTTCTTGCCTTCATGTAGACCTGCTCGTCCCCGCCTAGCGTGCTGTTAATCTCTTGGTTAGAAATCAAAGACTGTAAATATTAAAGGACAAAGCCTGAGTGACGTCACCCATCTGTTCCTGCAGGGGGCGCTGGAGGCTCATCGGCAGCAGCCGCCATGTTGGAAATGCTGTCTCAGTGTAACTTTCAGTCAACCTAACAACAGGCTGAGAGCTGGAGCTGAGGCGGGTTTTAAACCTCCTTTTTTTTTGCCTGTTGTGTGTATGTGACTTCCTGTGTTTATGCAGTCAGCCTCTAGTGGACACTCGATGAACTGCAGGAGTTTGCACTACCGCATTGGCTTCACTTTTCAAGACCGGAGGTTGCAGCTTGTTAGAAACCGGCCAGGTGACAGCAGTCCCAGGTGTTGAGGGTATCTGTAGAGTCTGTACATTCTTCTCGATGGTCTTGTTTGTAGCTCATAAAGAGGCATCTGTATTGAAATGGGACTTTTATATAATCTCCTAAAAGTGGATTTAGCTCATGTTTTCTTACAGCTATTTGTTTCAACCACTTCCTACATGATTAAGACTTGTTTAAAATGCTATATGATGGAGACTGGGAGTGTTACAAACCCTCACAGCTGTTCTGGGCTTAAACAAAGGACTCTAAATGTCCTACATAGTCGGTCAGTATCTTTATTTTCAGCCTCCACACGGACCTGACGATAATAAAGTGCGTGCATCCTCATCCGTCGAGGAGACTGCATTTCCAAGAAGAATCGTCCTCCCTTTTTTTGTTTTCCTTTTTTTTTTTTTGTTGAGGATGTCTATCGCTTTCCGGGGAGCGGGCCAGTAATGGACTCTAATGCAGCAAAGGAAATTATCCACTCATGTCCAATCACTACCTACGAGGCACCGATCAATACCAGGTCCCCAGGGCTCGGAGGGAGACCGGGATCGTGCTGAGAGGAGAGGGGGGGGGGGGGGGGGCGGGCGGACTGCTTCTAAACTGTTTTTTGTTTAGGAGGGGTGAGGACTGAGATGGACTGTCTGAATTTAACTTTTGTTTTTATTTTTTCCTCCTGGCTGATACTGATATGTTTAGAGGTCTAATAAGGGAATTCAGGTTTTACTCTTCTGATCGTTGGCTGAAGAACAATCTCAGTGAATCACTTTTATCGAGGGAATATAGGTTTTAACGATATGCTTTATAAAAGGTTAATTAATAATGCATTCACCAGTTGTGAGCCATTAACAAGAACAACTTTTTGTTCAATGTCTGAGAAGCTTTTTTTCCGTCTCCTGTTGGAAATGTTCAAGTCATTCGGGGGGGGAAGTGAGTTTTGAGTTCACAAGTGTGCAGCTCGGACTGAAAAAGTTAACTCAAATGCTGCCTCTTGTAATCTTGACATCACTAATGAATCAATGTATGGAAATCAAAACAGATTACAAGACCGGTGTGGTGAGCACCGAGGGGCGAGACTGACTTATGCAAGGGTGGAGAAAAAATCTTAAAAAACTGGTCAAGCCTCAAAATCAAAATACTTAGACAATATTATTTTAGTTTTTTTCAAACAAAAGGCAACAACCACACTGCGTGTTCCAACGCTGCCCAAATGCTTGATTTGAACATAAGCCCCGCCCCCGACAAGGCAGAAAGCCAATCATAGTTTAGGATTTTGGGGTGGCCAATCAGATTTCAAGGAGAGTCCATGATTGTGATTGGCTCACATTTGGAGCCAGCCCCTAGTGGCCATTCTGGGTTTGCACAATCAGCTAAGTTGGGGGAACCAATCTGTTCCTTTTCTGCAACATTTTATACTCGTGATTAAGGGTGGGGAAAAATAATCGATAAATGTACAAATTGAGATTCTCATCTTTTGAGATTCATAAATTCCAAAAGTCTATTTTTTGTTGGCTAATCAGTCACTCCCTGCTAACTGCTAATGCTAGCTCTTTAACTCGGTAGAATGACAAATGGAGCAGCAAGAAATTCAGCCAGTCTCACAGATGGCTGGAGTAGATCCTAGAGTACTAAATCAAAAATAGACTTTGAATCATGAATCCAGAATCATTTTGAATCAAAAATAGATTCTCAATCAAATCGTGACCCCAAGAATCATGCAATAATTTGAATACTTTTAACAACATGCAGAGTTGAAATAATTTTTTTTACATTTGCACCCCTCAAAAAAATTCTAGACCGAGTCTGGCTGTGATCAAATTACTCAAATCGGTCTCATCGGGCCATTTCAGGGCAGCTGCAACTTAAAAATCACACATTACAACAGTCCTAATTGTGTTTCATATTCATATATTTTCCCAATTAAATAAGAATGTGCACTGGAGGCAGCGATGTAAGAGACGACAGGAGTAAATGAGATCAATCTTGTGCCTAACACGATCAGGAACAGCCGTCGGTCAAGCCATCATTCTCGTTTAAGAATCACCTCCTCCCAACATTTCCACAGTGCTAATGCCTCTCAGCTATCTGCCCTGTTTCTCTCCCCCAAGCCGTCCTGATCAATTAGTCTCCTTCTCGCCGTCGTTCTGTCTGAAGGGCCCCTCCCCCTCACTGCTTTTTCCTGTCGACTCTGTCAAACAGCGACGTGCCGGACGGGCAGAGTGCCCTAAAACCCTGAAACCATCGCGCCGCAAACACTCTGACAAAAGGAAGTGGAGAGGCTGCCAAAGATAAAAGTGGACGACCGCAAACAAATGGAGCGACTGAGCTCATTAAAGGGGCGGTGTGGTGGGTCAGCATCCTGCCCGGGCCCGATCAGCTTTCGATGACATCATCTGTAGGAGGCTCTGAGTCATTGATAAATCTGACGTACCGAAGTGCAAGTCATTTTTTTTCTGCAGAACCACGGTGGATAAAATCTTATTAGATGATCAAGTAGACCGCGATATAACAACGACATGTTAATCTTCTCAAACAGAGTGAGGCGTACCGGATTCACACTCTGCAAACGCTGGCTCCAAATTGATGAACTCGCTCTCACGGTTTGTTTGTGTTTAAAGGAAGAATGTGCGACATGTTCCACATAAATAAATCATAAATCCAGTCTGTCCTGTGTAAATGTGTCTCTGAGTCATGACTGTCTACAATGAGGGAGAAGCTCGAGTCCCGCTGGCTGTGTTGTTGTCAGAGCCGTGTTTACATGGACGGGACGGCCGGCTCCTCCCCTTGTGTATAAAAGCTGTTTTAGTCAAGAACTAGAGAGAAGAAGAAGAACATACTCACTGATTATTTGGATGTTAGTAAGAGTTTTTAGATCACGATCATTCTGTGTCAGTTTACATGAAATGTGAAGCTACGAGCTAACTAAAGAGCGCTAACATTAGCATGCTAACACAACAATGTGAAGCTACGAGCTAACTAAAGCGTGCTAACATTAGCATGCTAACACAACAATGCAGGACACAGGTGATTGCAGCTTAAGACGAGGACTATTTTGTCCGCCGCTTGCGCTTAACTCCTCAGTCCGACGTGAATGGAGGGAGGAGAGCGGAGGCTGCAGAATAGAGGAGGCGTGGCCTAACAGCAGTATAATTTTGAATTCATGCTGGTGCTCAAGAGCGACATCTACTGGATCAAAATGTTGGACATTCTTCCTTTAAACGTGAGTAAGGATGAAAAATGACATCATTAGTTCACTATTTTGATCTTTTGACCTTCTGCACCGTTTTCTGGTTTTGTGTTTGGATTATGATTTACCTTTCCGGACCTTTACCTTACCCTGAATTAAAGAATATGAATCAACTTGTTTGCAGTCGCCTCTTTGGCTTTCAGTAGTTGTTTTTATTGTGAATGCTCTCAATCAGGAAGTTTGTTTGTTAATTTGCTGATTCAGAGCTGACGTCATGATGATGATTGGTTGCCGGCTTGTAGCCACTTCCTGTTTAGGTTTATCCTGCCTGTGTTAACAAACTGCCTGAAGTAGATCTCCATAGATAGATAGATTTACTTTATTGATCCCAAACTGGTAAATTGTGGTGTTACAGCAGCAGGTTATCAGAGCAAATAAAACAATAGAGGAACAAATACAAAGTAAATAAGCACTAAAAAATAAGAATAAGAAGAAATGTATACGTCCAGGATTTAACTTAGCATTACTTCTAAAGTCTAAGATGTGAACAATGAAATACACAAATGTGTCAAGCATGTCTAACTCTGAATGTAAACTTTGCTGGAGGTAAGAGATGTGAATGTGCAGAAACAATAAAGAGAGCTGTGCCAATCCAGAGCCGTGCAATCACTGATACATCTGTTAAAGAGGACATATCATCCCCCTCCCCCACCTTTTCTAACAGCCCCCTCCTCCGCCTTTTCTAACAGCCCCCTCCTCCACCTTTTCAAACAGTCCCCCTGTGGTCTAAATGAAACATCTGTGCTGTGCTTTGGTCAAAATATAACATGAATCAAGCACCAGAGGAGGTTTGAGACCCTGTATAAACCAGCTCTCTCAGAACGCTCCGTTTTGGTGTGTGTGTCTCTTTAAATGTAATGACCCCCCCCCCCCCCCCCCCGAGTTTTCCCAGTAGACATCACTCCTTCGCTAATGAGAACAAAAATGGCGGACATGTGCAAAACTTTTGCTCTAGGCTGGGGGTGGAGTCCATGAGTGGAGATACCACTGTGACATCACAAGGAGAGCAAGTTTGAAACAGAGCATTTTTCTCTGTGTTGTAAGACTTATGCAGACCACAAACAAAGGACTGGATGGTTTATTTCACATGTTGCGGGTCTGTAGACACTCAGGTTACACAAATATATGTTCAGAAACACTGAACAAGTGGATTTTTCATAATATGTCCCCTTTAAGGTGCAAGAGTGTAGACATTTCATCAGCCAAAACTATGAACTTTAGTGATGAGCGGATAAACAAATGAAGTGAACTGGAATGTGTAGGAACCGAAACGTTGCCAATAAATGTTTGTATGTTCGACATTGTGACGGAGTTTACCATGAAACGTAAATGTGAAGAAATCCTCATGACGTTTTAGTTTTATTCATGACATGCATCTGCATTGAATTCTGACATTTGTCTAATCCAGGAGGTTACTCAAAAAGTTTAATCTGGAAAAGGCTGATCCAGATTTGGAACTCTGCTACATGTAGGTTTTGTCTACAGCCGTCTGCGGGGATCAGGATAATCCTTTATGATCAAAGTTTCCTGATTCTTCTCTAAAGTTTTCAAAACAAACTGGAGGTTTGACCACGGACGCACCGCGACTTACTGGGTCAATTTCTGGAGCGTAAGCGCAGCCATGATCAGCTGAACACACATCACAGGAGAACTACAAGATGCCACGGGAATAAAGAGGAAAATGTGCAGACAACATGTTGTCGTCTTTCTGAAGAGGATTTGTTGTTCATTTGTTGCCTGTTTTGACGTCACGTTGTGTTTTATTTTGACAGTGACTAGACGCTCTGTGCGATTTCTTGTCTGACTTCCTGTCAGGCTCACTCCATTCTGTCCAGCCTAACGCATGCTTGCAGCGAGCTACGTCGAAAATATAAATCGTAGCGTGTTTGAAACGGGAGCAGCGCGCTCCGGAGAAGCACCGCTTCGTTGCTGTGAAAACAGGAGCATCGACTGGAGCGGCAATGAGCGTCGCCGTAGTGCGCGACGTGCACAGAGTGTGTGGAAAAATGTTTTCTGAGCAGCCTGATTTCAAGATCCAATCCGATGAGCTCACGTTTGAACAACAGGGTGCAGGAGGTTCTTCAAACACCTGAAAAACAACGAGTGAAGTCAGTTCAACAATAAAGGTTACTGATGAAGGACGGAGCGCCACACGTCTGATAAATATGAAAAACATTTATTTGATGTTTTAGCAGCACAGTAAATCATAAAGATTGAATCCTGTGTGTTATGCAACTGATACATGAAATAAAATCAAGCAAACATCTCCTCTCTTTGTTCATTTGTTGTTCATTTGACTTCAAGGTAGAGTCAGTAGCATCTTAAAGTCAAGCTGCTCCATCGTCCCTTCTGGGCCTCCGTACATGTGGTGGTGGTGACTGTGTCTGCAGAGACTCTGTCCTCTCGCTGGATTTTACTGTTTAAGTTAGTTTTGGTTGACTCGGGGCGTTTGTGGGCGGAGCTGGTGTGTTTCCTACAGCCAATGACAGCACTCAGGTGAGTTTAGGAGCGGATACAATTCAGTGATTGGGCTTAATTCAAACCGGAGAAAAAGAGAAATTAGAATCAGTGAGGGGAAAGCTTGTTCCAAAACAAAACGAGGGTGAACCTTAAGTTAGCTTTCACCCGCTTTCGGCTTGGGATGAAGAGCGACATGGAGTTGGTCTCCTTTTTGTGGACAAACATCAGCAGTGAGCTTGTGCTAGCGTGCAGTAAAGGTACACACTACGTCCTGCAGTGAGTGTGAGCTTCTGGGGGCGATGACCCTGCAGGAGGAGGAGGGGCCAGTTTGAATGTTGTGTTTACAAACTGCAACTTAAAATGCTACCGACTCTACCTTTAATTTTGTGAATGTGATTCATACTGTAATCTCCATATTGTAATCTCTCGCCAACACCTAGGTTCCTTACAAAAATCAATTTCAGATGATTTACAGTCGACCTTCAGGTGTGCAGCATCACAAATATGTCGGCATGTTTGGTTTCCTACTTCAAACAAAATGTAATCAAACAGATTTTCAGACTCAGAGAAAGCTGTTAAAAATGTATCCTCATGAAGGATTTAGCTGCAGACCTCAAATCAACACGGCTGCAGATCTTTCAAACACACACGTTTTATATATTTTCATGACGGTTGTGCGGG
Source organism: Labrus mixtus (assembly GCF_963584025.1). Lineage (NCBI taxonomy): Eukaryota > Metazoa > Chordata > Actinopteri > Labriformes > Labridae > Labrus > Labrus mixtus. Next base: position 28,308,083 of record NC_083619.1, on the reverse strand, counting down.
AGCCGGCTGCAGCTGTGTTCGACGTCAGCAAAGATAATGAAATGTTACAATCCACCACATCCCTCGTTTCTGGTTTCCTCCGGTCCCGGTCTAGAACATGACTTGGCATCTGAAATGCGTCTGCTTGGTGGAGTTGTGGCTCATTCCCATCTTCAGCATCCACTTTGACTTCATCATCTGAACGTACTGCATGTCCCTCTGCTTCTGATAGAGGGAGCCGTATCCTGAGAAGAGAGAGGGAGAGAACACGCATCTGCATCAGGGCTTTCATTTTTAATTCAAAGTTTGAACATTCATTCAAACCAGGAGGGGGGGGGGGGTTCACATTCAAACTGTAGTGAGCCCTTCAAATTCTAAATATCCAGCCTATCAGCGCACCAGGCCGTAGTTTGCAGTTTGATCCAGCAGAGGGCGCCCTCTGTGTAACTTGACCATTGCATGCACTATTGCCCTCAGTAAATAAAGACAAAGTGGCAAAAGCAACCAGGGCACGATTCTTATAGGAGGGAGACTCCTCATTCTGCACACAGCAGCCCACTGATTGGTGGAGAGACACAGGGTCGCTACAAACCCCCCAAATATTAGAGTGTTCTGCGAAATTCTGTGGAGCGCTCTGAACGGTAGAACTCGTCAGCAGGTAATATCGTGGATTAAAAAAAAAAGGGAGCTGCACTCGATCCTGATCACGTTTATAGACTTGTGTTTCTGCAGAATAACGTCACAATATAAATCTGTGCTTTTGGATTTTCTACAGGCTGTCGGTTTTGAGACCCCGACACACGACACACCAAGCAGACGGCAAAGAACTAGTGGGGATGAAAGCCGCCTCGGCCAAAAAGTTGCACTTAAATACACCGCAAAGACTACAGCCGACGGCCAACCACCAGTGAGAAAAAGTAGAAAATGGCGCTGGCGTTGTCAGCCCTTGGTCTTTTAGTGGAAAAGTGGTTTGCACTCGTGTACACACACAAAATGTGGTACAAATGGAAAAAGAACACAAGGAGGAGCACTCTCGCACTACTCAGGAGCCAACATGGACAATCAGTGCAGATTAGGACGACACCTGAACAAAAATATAAATAGTTTGAGTTATCTGGTCTATCAGAGACAGAGAGAGAACATCGGTGAGAAAAAGTTCATCTCAGGATTTTACGTCATGAGCAGCAGATAACTTTTTTTAAATCAGTGGTTACAGCCGGCCTGAAATAACTCCTGACTCCTGAGAGCAACACGAGGAAAAAGATTCATCAATAAAACCAAGCTGCTGAAAACGTGCTCCACAAGACAGAGTGAAACTGAAGCTCGGATGAGAGTCGAGCAGAATCCTCAAACAGAAACGTCTTCTGTGTAAACAGAATAAATCAAACTGCTTCTGCCGGGGCGGACACTCTGCAGCGACAGAACCTGAAAACCTGAGTTCATATTTAGCGTGAGCTGAATCTCTGCTAGAGAGTAAACTGATCGTTCCAGGGGGGAAAGAGGGGGTAATGTTTTAAAGTGACACTCATCTTGATTTGAGTGCAAAAGGAAAGAAGACTGACGTTTTTCTCCGTGAGGCTGAGTTAAGTAAGAGTCAGCGGGCCAGCCACTAGGGCTGTCGATTTTTCCAATAAAACTACTTTGAACAAATTTAGAACACGACACGGTGATGTTGAAACTCGTTCAATCCCCAAAGGGGGGGCTGTCGATGTCTGCAGAGAGAGGAGTCGCCTTCATGTTTGCGTCTCCTGAATCGCTCCCCATTTGCTCTTCAGGTCATGAGTGCACGCAACGGTGAAGTTCAGCTGAGAGCGCCCTCTGCTGGATCAAACTGCTTCAGACGGCCTGATGCTCTGATCAGAGCGGGTTTTTTTTACAGTTTGAGTGTGAGCTTTCTCCCCGGGTTCAGGTGACAGCCCTATAAGCCATCTTGTTTTGTTGTTTCATTGGTGGAACCTTTAACCTTGAGTTAGCTGTTTCTTCAGCAAAGGGAATCAATCTGGGTTGAGTAAAGCGAGTAAACACACCTCGCCTCCTCTCAGTTCTTCCATATCTGCCTCACTACCCCGAAAAATCGACATTACTGTGGTTTCCTTAGCTTTTAAATGCATCAGACACGTGGGTACCAACATTATAAAAACAGATGCTAAATAAAATTCTGTACCGTGTTTTATTTCTATTTTTCCTTCAAAATAAATGCAGAAAGATTGGAGGATGTTTGGACTGCATTCGATCATCTCCAGAGCAAAATAATTCCTCTCACTGTGTATGCCTGGCCTTAAACATTCACACGGCGACCCCGTGTTTAAGTATATGCATGTTTGGCGTTCCTGGGTGAATCTTACCTCCGTCTCCGCCCCAGCCCAGAGCTCTGTACTGCCGGAGGACTCTGCCAACGGCGTTCCGATTGTGGCTCAGTGCCACGGCCCGCTGGGCTCCAAACCGCTGTTTGTAGTACCTCATGAGGGAGCGATGGCCGATCTTGGCGCCTGCAGAAGAAAAAAAACGGCGGGGACATCGCTTCCTGTTACAATAATGATTCACCAAGAAGAATTTTCTTAAATGTGTTCTTAACGTTCAGAAGAGAAACAGCAGAACTTTACACTCCTGTTTTCTTAAATCGATGAATGCCACGTCGAAACTAGAAGCTTGTGCATGCCCCAACCCCTTATAAGGACACAGAAACGCCCCTTTTAGGCCCATATAAGGTCGTATGACTGCAGGGCTGTGTGCACCAAGCTAAGTAGCTGAGTCACTTTTGCATCTTTTAACCATGTTGAAGTGACATAATTAAAGTCACAATCACTGCGACACAGTGAGAAGACTTGGCCCAGGCAAAAGTTTGTCTAACTGGAAGAAGCCCAGCAACGGTTGCTATGAGAGGGGGCTCTCTGATTGGTGAGTTGGGGGACCAATCAGAGAGCAAACAAAGGTTCAACTGTTTTATTATTTGATCTTTAAGTTTTAAAATGTGCACAGCAGCATGTGTTGTTTTCTGTTCCTTACCTTTGCTGATAATGAGAAACGTGATTTTAAAGAGAAGTCACCTGAAGGGAGAGTCAGCTCCAACGTTTCGTCGTCGTACTCGAAAGTCTTGTCATCCGGCAGCTCGTCCCCGCCCATATCTGCATCCTCTCCCTCCTTCCTGTCCGGGTAGCTGCTCCTGTTGTTTTAAAAAAAGAAAAACAACAGCTGTGTGAATCATTGTTCATGAATACATTTGAATGTGCAGGTGGAGATTTTTTCCATCCATTATAACCTCAACAAACTAAACTACACAGTGCTTAGATTATTGTCGTTCAGACTTTGTTTTCTCGTACCTGAAGTCGTAGTAGTCCGCAAACTCCAGAGCAGCGTCTCCCTCTGTGAACAGCTTACAGTGGCTTTTGTCCGTCATGTGACTCTGTACCGCTTCAGCTGAGTAAAACGAGCGGCCCTTCTCGTTGCACCATAAGCACACGTTCCCAGCACCGACTTTCTCTCCTGCAACACACAACACAAAGGCAACATAAGACCTTTTTTTTTTTAAATCTCAGGTTTCACATCAAACACGTGTCTGTCAGACGCTTCAGGAGGAACTGAAGCATAACCTGCCGCATCTGAAGAGGGAGTGTGCTCCTTCTGGGGATTTCTAAAAGTTTTCAATAAATAGCACAAAACATGTTTTTAAAGCTCCAGTCAGTGAGATAACTCCTGAGTGAGATGATAAAGGTATCTTACTATCTGATCATTAAGGAAACATGTTGAAGTGCTGGCTTCTCTGACAACAATGCAGCAGCCAGTATGTCCTCCTTCTAACTTTAGATTCTGCTCCTGAATGCTCTGGATTTGTTTGGACCAGAGAAGGTAGGTGGTTTTAAGGCTGACCCCCCCACACGGCTATCACAAGTTTCTCCCGGCAGAACACGAGTAATTTTTCCGGCATAAAGTCAAAGCGAGCCGATGTGAGAACGCAGCAGGATATTATCCGGAGAATTCACCTCGAGCCAATGGGAGAGGGAGTGATGTTTGTATACTGTGACTGCTGCACGGTGCATAGAGTGTTTGCATGCGACCGCTAAGATATCTCTGCACGTACTTAGTGAGGAGCATGTGTGAACAACCAGATCAGGAGAATATCCGGAGCAGAAATGATCTAGATATTTTCAGTGCAGATGTGAAAACGGCTTCAGAGGCCCTTGGTTGGAGCAGATTCCTACATAATGTCGCTTTAAGATTAAGCTGCTCTCTCGCTCATCACCTGCAGAGCGAACAGGTGTTAGAGCAGGGGTGTCCAAAGTGCGGCCCGAGGGCCATTTGCGGCCCTTGAGGGGATTTTTTGCGTCCCCGTGACTTCAAATAAAGAATCAGAAGATTAAGATCGGCACATTATCTTATTTTTCTTTTTCATGTTAACAAGGACTGAACAATATTCCTAAAATAGAAAATGTTCAGTCACATGTATGTTGTTGTTTTTTTTTTTTACTATTTTCCACATTTTTTTGTAAACTATGAAAAAAAACGTAAGCAGAGTTTTTGCAAACAAGCGGACTGTTGTTTAACCATTTAATGACCTGAGCTAAATGAACCACGTTACAGGTTTGATTCTGAGAAAAAAACTAATAAAGTGGAACAAAGAAATCTAAATATTTGATTTCTTTTATTAAAGGGTTTCTTTAGCGAACCTTTTGATTCTGATCTACAAAGCCTTACTATTTTTAAAACTATATTTTAAAAAACAAAACCTGTGGCCCGCGAGCGATTCTAACACGACTATTTTGGCCCGCTGTGTTAGAGGTTTGCTTCATGCAAGGTCTACAAATTTGGAATACCGGATAAATCCTGGAGTCACATCCCTGTACCTTACCGTTACTCATCCCAGTTCAGAATAACATTTAACACCACAAACTCACCGAGGTACCGGATGAGCCCCTTGAGGTCGATGACGAACTCCACGTCCGGGATGAAGAAGCCGTGGACTTTGGTCATGTGGGACACGTTCTTCATGAGCGTCCTCGAGTGGTGGGAGCAGAACAGGCATTCTGTGACGGGGATGGAGCCCGGCAGAGCGGCGGGTTGGGGGTCGGAACCCGCCGCTTCCTGATCCATCGCCTCCTCTTCTTCTTCTTCGTCTTCTTCTTCTTCCTCCTCCACCATCTCATCGTCATTGTCGTCAACGTCTTCCCAATCGTCTGGAAGATATTTTGGAAAATGTTTGTAATTAACAGCAACATTACACTGACTCTCAAAGACGTAGCTTTAAGACATTTTGTAAACATAAACAATGACATCGTTCTCCTCCCTACCTTCCCCAGGTGTGGCTCCGTCCTCTCTCTCTCTCCTCTTGGCTTGCTCCTCCAGCCACATCAACCGTGGAGGTTTCTCCTGCTTCTCCGTCCTCTGCCTCGCCACCCCTTGTGACGTTTGAGCCGCGCTCGACCTCTGCTGCTCTTTCAGGGCCTGCTGCAGGGCCTCGTTCCTGGCGTCGCGGTCCACCTTCTCGTCGCCGAGTCCTTTCTCCAGGTTCTTCTCGTTCATTTTCTCCACTCTCCTCTGAGCGGCGAGCAGGGCCTGCTTCTCGGCCTGCTGGTGTTTGTGGGACTGCAGGTGGTTCTGGTAGGCGTTGGCGCTGGAGAACTTTTTGTTGCAGACGCCGCAGCCCTCGGTTGCCGCCGCGTCGCTCAGCTGCTGCTCTGTGGCTAAACGCTGCGCCAAGACGCGCTCCTGGAAGTTTTCGGCGGTGACTGGAGGCATGTCTGCCACCTTACGCTTCAGGTTGTAGCGATGCCAGTCGGTTTTGTAGTGAGCTCGCTGCACCTCGCCGTCTGCAAAAGCCACCCTGCAACTGATGCAGGTGTAAGAGGACATTGTGACCTGAAGGGAAGAGGAGAACATCTTCCTGATTAATGTCACATTCTTAAAAAAAAACAGCATTATTACATTAAATAAACAATGAGCTCATGAGCTGTCCAAGACGAGCGATGCTTACGCAGGTGTTACGGATAAAAGTGTGACCGTGTTCACCGGCGACTTTTTTTGTTGTTGTCACAGTTAAGGAAGAAGTTAAAAACTGAGATGGTCTGAAAACATATTCATTAGATATATCTTTAATGAAAAACAGAACAAATAGATTTTCGTTATTAGACACTTTCCGTTTCCAACATCTCGCATTCTGCTTTAAGGCACCAGTTAACACGGTCACTCTTTACAACGTAACACTGGCTACGCACCACCTTTCAAAACAACACGCACTTCAGGCCAAGCCTACGCATTCAACAGCTTCAAACCCCCCTCATATTCTTCGTACTCGGGACGTCATGAAACAGTGTTTACAACAGACAACACACATAGAATATTTACTTACTAATTCAGTGAGCTTACGCCTTGGATAGAAGCTGTTTTAAACGCGCTACCCTCTGCTGTGAGACACCACTTCACCACACGAGGGCAACTTCCGGGTTTTCTTCTTCATGGTGATTTTCGAATGTTGAGCAACGAGCGTTTAAAGCGCACTACCGCCACCTCCTGATATGATTTTTTTTTTCTTCTTCTGTTGGGTTTTATGGCGGGTGGCATCCATACGGGTTGCATTACCGCCACCATCTGGACTCTTCTAACTATCTTTGTGCAACTATAAACAATGTCCATCCAGCTCTTCCCCAGTGATATCCACAATGTCTCAAAATCTTTTTGCAGCATCCAACACCATTATAATTCCCTCTGACTTTCCCTGTATGTCTGCTGCGCAATTAATCACCATGGGGATGAAAGCCAAGAAATGTTTTTTATCCACACATTTCCATTTTCTTCAGGTTTTCTCCCTTTGCTTTTGCACAGTGACCTGCTCTCCTTAATTCTTTCCTGGCCCTGTGTTGACCCTGTGAAATGGTTTCCCGTACAGTGAAGGCATTTTCTTTTTCAATGTTGCAGTCATCAGAGTCAGAATCAGCTTTATTGGCCAGGTGTGCTTAAACACACATGGAATTTTACTTTGGTAAACTGTGCTCTCTTTGTACAAAGGTATAATATTAAATATCAACAATAAACACAAAAATAAACAAATAAGCAAAGACTAATATGTACATCATAACATTCCTTATCTCCACATTTTGAACACTTCCTGGTTCTTCTGCAAACAGCAGCGACATGCCCGTATTCAGTAGGGCTCTCTCATACGGCCTTACTCTGTAACAATCAATTTATTGGCAATTGAGGATTTAATTTCTTATATTCTATCAGAGGCATTTCATTTTTCTTAACTATAGAACTACAACTATGTACAACTACATACACAGGAGGTAAAAAAACTAAAGTAACTTAATCAGGGTTTCAAAAATGTTTTCTCTGCGTTTCTGTCCTCCAGTCTGTGTAATGATTTGATGTAGGGATCCATTTCCTATTTATATTGTTGTATTTTTTTGTATTTTTTGGTTAAATTGGCTTGACTTCACAAAAGAAAGATTCAACAGGCCTGCTCCGACCTCCACCTCCCATTTTTCTGTTGTGACATAACAAAGAGTAAGGTCTTTCTGCTCTTTTGTAAAGCATCTCGAAATAAAATTTGCTATGAATTGGGGCTTTACAAATAATGATTGTCACCCACCTGGGGGAGGGGCTACTGCCCTTTGTGATGTCATGAAGGGAAAATCTCCAAACGGCCTGTTTGAGCACACATTTTCTGAAAAGTGGAGCAGGCAGAAGACGGAGAGGATGGACTTTTCTCATGATTGGGGGGTTTGTAGACAGACTAGAGACACATGTTAGAGTTAGAACAACATGGAGAAGAGGATTGTTGTTTAGTATGTACCCTCTAATGCATGAAAGAATCGCTGTTACATGGTGGAATTATCCTTTTTTATCTGCTGGTATCTCGCTTCTTTGAAGCCCTGTCCTCCTCCATTGCAGTGAGTGTGTCTGTCAGTGGGCGTGTCTGTATAAGTGTGTCTGTATGAATGTGTCTGTATGAATGTGTCTGTATAAGTGTGTCTGTATGAATGTGTCTGTATGAGTGTGTCTGTATGAATGTGTCTGTATGAATGTGTCTGTATGAATGTGTCTGTATGAGTGTGTCTGTATGAGTGTGTCTGTATGAGTGTGTCTGTATGAATGTGTCTGTATGAATGTGTCTGTATGAATGTGTCTGTATAAGTGTGTCTGTATGAATGTGTCTGTATAAGTGTGTCTGTATGAATGTGTCTGTATGAATGTGTCTGTATAAGTGTGTCTGTATGAGTGTGTCTGTATGAATGTGTCTGTATGAGTGTGTCTGTGTGAATGTGTCTGTATAAGTGTGTCTGTATGAATGTGTCTGTATGAGTGTGTCTGTATGAGTGTGTCTGTATGAGTGTGTCTGTGTGAATGTGTCTGTATGAATGTGTCTGTATAAGTGTGTCTGTGTGAATGTGTCTGTATGAATGTGTCTGTATGAGTGTGTCTGTATAAGTGTGTCTGTATGAGTGTGTCTGTATGAGTGTGTCTGTGTGAATGTGTCTGTATGAATGTGTCTGTATAAGTGTGTCTGTATGAATGTGTCTGTATGAGTGTGTCTGTATGAGTGTGTCTGTATGAATGTGTCTGTATGAATGTGTCTGTATTAGTGTGTCTGTATGAGTGTGTCTGTATGAATGTGTCTGTATTAGTGTGTCTGTATGAATGTGTCTGTATGAGTGTGTCTGTATGAGTGTGTCTGTATAAGTGTGTCTGTATGAATGTGTCTGTATGAGTGTGTCTGTATGAGTGTGTCTGTATGAATGTGTCTGTATGAGTGTGTCTGTATGAATGTGTCTGTATGAATGTGTCTGTATGAGTGTGTCTGTGTGTCTGTGTGTCTGTATAAGTGTGTCTGTATGAGTGTGTCTGTATGAATGTGTCTGTATGAGTGTGTCTGTATGAATGTGTCTGTATGAATGTGTCTGTATAGTGTGTCTGTATGAGTGTGTCTGTGTGTCTGTGTGTCTGTATAAGTGTGTCTGTATGAGTGTGTCTGTATGAATGTGTCTGTATGAATGTGTCTGTATGAGTGTGTCTGTATGAGTGTGTCTGTATGAATGTGTCTGTATGAGTGTGTCTGTATGAATGTGTCTGTATGAATGTGTCTGTATGAGTGTGTCTGTATGAGTGTGTCTGTATGAATGTGTCTGTATGAATGTGTCTGTATGAATGTGTCTGTATGAGTGTGTCTGTATGAGTGTGTCTGTATGAATGTGTCTGTATAAGTGTGTCTGTATGAATGTGTCTGTATGAGTGTGTCTGTATGAGTGTGTCTGTATGAGTGTGTCTGTATGAATGTGTCTGTATGAGTGTGTCTGTATGAATGTGTCTGTATGAATGTGTCTGTATGAGTGTGTCTGTCAGTGGGCGTTAATTTATAAAGTAGCATACAGAGAGCGACCGTTACATGATTCAAATATTAAACCGTTCTAAAGGGGCTAAAATTGAAAACATATTTCTCAAATCCTCAGAATTTCTAACAGGCTGGGGGATGAAATCCAAAACTCAGTTTGTGTTTGTCTTTAACGGAGCCAATCCTCTCTGATATGAATTTAATGGGAACATTAATGGAAACATCTGCAGTATGATTCAACAGAATGGAGCGTCTAAAACTAACCTGTGACGCTCTCTCAAAGAATTTTAACCAGAACTTTTCATCTTAAAAAAAAAGAGGGATTTATTGTATTAGACTGGATTCGTAGTATGGTGTAGTTTGTGAAGTTAAAAAAACATTCACAGATTTATAAATATTGGAAATACTTTTATGATAGTAGTTAAAGTCAGGGTTGGTCATTTTCTCCAGATACACTTTTTAAGATTTTGGAGTAAATTGTCTTTAGGTCCTGACAGACATTAATAACTCAGGATCTCTGAAAAAGTAACAGAGAGAAAATCTGTCATCTGTAGCAGATGTTAGTCTGTAAAAACTTTCAATCAATCTTTATTTGTATAGCGCCAATTCATAACAAGTGTTATAAGATAAGATTTAAGATAAGATTTACTTTATTGATCTCCACAAGGGGAAATTTCAGTTTTTACACTCTGTTGTCATGCAGTTATGCTAGCTGGCAAAGGACAATCTAAGATATATAAAGAAAAAAAAGAAAATTGTCTTATTCTGATAAAATCAGTAACAGGGTTGAGTTGGTTTCAGTGACACACTCAATTTAGACTGAGAATATGAAAAATAGAAGAGAGCACTTAAATTTGGTCTAGCCATGGTGTTAGCATATAGCTTAAAGATGTCATTTCTGCTGAATCGTGTTGTTTCCTGTTCTTAGTCTTCTTCTGCATTGCTAACACCCTGTCTAGAAGAGGAGACTTATATAACCGCATAGCCCTAGGATTATCTGCCTAACATTCATTTCTAGAATCATTAGATTCAGTTAGCCCCCGGAGGCTCTCACCCCCGGAGAGGGATTAACTGCAACTCTCCTCACTCGGATGCTAGGTGTGTATGAGGTGTGTAGTAAAAGTCAGTAGAAGTGTGCCGTGGTGTGACTGCTCATGCTTACCTCCTGAGGTTCACGCCGTGTCCTGAAGAGAGGCTCGGGTCTTTGTGGTGTGAATGATTTCAGTCAGAAAAATGGTTTCAAAAATCTTCAGAAAATTTATTGAAAAAACTTCAAAAGATATTCCAAATGCAAATACAAAACAGTAAAAGTAAAAATATAAAAATGTAAAAAGTAAAATACAAATTTAAAAGCTTAAACTCGAGAGAGTAGACACTTAAAAGTCAGAGTGACGTGGAGCCCTTTAGAAGAACTAAAGCTTTTCCACAGCACTTTTATAGCCAAACTGTCTCTTTTCTCCAAGATTCTGTAAAACCTCAACAATGCAGATTAGCAGACGCGTGATACATCCGCAGGTGATACCAAGTTCATATGTGGTTTTAGCTTGAAGACCGTGAACCAGGCAGATTCGCAGGGCTTCTTCTCTATACCTTGGAGGATACTACGGCTTTGGTTGGAGGCACTTATGTGAGTCATGTGTTTCATAAATAAAAATGTTCTTCGTTTATTTGTTTGAATGGATAAAAATAGATGGTGAACCAAAGTAAACCGAGCCACACGGCCTCAGCAGGGTCAAACACCATTTAGAAGATTGTAGTGGGCAGAAGATACCGATGACACAGATCTCAAACTTTCAGAAATAAGAGAGCCATTTCAAGCTTCGTGCCCACATCCATCAGGCTCATGAATGGCTGATCCATTTGTTCATTTATTTTTAACACCACTCTTTTAACCTTTCATAACAATTGTCATGCTTTTAATACAGCCACTTGTATGTGTGCGTGTTCTTTTGTTTGTTTGTTTTTTTGTGCTGAGCTGTATGCGCACTGATGCTTTTTTTACACAACTGAAGTTCCTAATGGATAAATAAAGATATTTGAAATTGGGTCTTGCAGACTGCAGACAGATACTATTGGTCCAACTGGCAAACAAGACCTTGTGCAGATACGCTCTTGTGCAGAGCTACACATAGACAATGAATGGTCTTGACAGCAGCGCGTAGCCCCCACCGTGTCCTGTCTGAAAGTCCCTTTAGTCTTTTAGTTTTATTTTCAAAATATGTCTAAAACAAAAGGTGAGAGGAACTTGAGAAACAACAGATCAGTTTTAAACACTGACATTATAATGGTCGGATACAATGAGCTGTAGTTATTTTTTAAATAACGCCACAGCCCCTAAAACCCCAACAGCCCCCACAGCTGCCACAGCTGCCCCAGGCACAATAGCCAACCCAGCCCCCACCGCCACCGCAGCCCCCACCAACACCCCAGCCCCAACAGCCCCCAACACCGCAAGTCCACGACCAATCTTTGCGAGCACTGTAGGGCTCTTCTCTGCCTCTCTTCTAGCCTTCTCTTCCTGTTCTTCCTCCAGTGCTTTCATTTTCTCTTTTAGTTCTTTTTTCTTCGCTTCCTCCGCTTCCTTTAATACTTTCTCATGTTTTTCTTTTATTTTCCTCTCCAGTTCCTTCTTAAATTTGTACTTTTGCTTTTCATTCTCTTTCTGGATTCGCTGTTTCTCCTTCTTTGCGTCTTCCTTCGCTTCCATTATCCTTTGCTCAAATTTTTCCACTATTTTCCTCGTTAGTTCCTCCCTCTCTTTCCTCATTTGCTCTTCTTTCTCTTTGAGGATTCTTTGTTTCTCCTCTTCAATCGCCCTCTCTGCCTTCTGAAACATCTCAGTGGTGTAATGGTTTCCTGTGTTCTTTTCTGTTATTTTTCTGATCTTGTTGAGGAGCTCTCTCGTCTGAGATCTATCAGAGAGGTTGTTATCAAAGACGTGGTACTGGCCGTTACATTTAGTCACAAGCTTCTGCAGGCCTTCGCATTTCTTCAAGAACTCCTCGATAGGTTTCCCTTTGAGCAGGTCACCATGGGTAAAGAGAACCATGCTGTATTTGTTTGCTTCCTCTCCAAAGATTTTCTGAATCTTCTTCACTGTCTTCTTTTCTTCTTCTGTGAATCGGCACAGTTTGATGATAATCAGAAAGATATGGGGTCCAGGAGAAGCATAAGCCATACACTGGGAGATATTTCTACATGTTGTCTCTTCATCAGTATTGGTGTCAAACAGACCTGGAGTGTCGATGACAGAAACCTTCTGTCTATCCAGCTCACCATACGACTTAGCACACTGCTCGGTCACAGATTCAAAGGAGAAAACAGATTCAAAGCAGTTGTGTCCCAGGATGGTGTTTCCTGCTGCACTCTTCCCAGCTCCGGTCTTCCCCACCATCACGATCCGGATCTCTTCATTGTTGTACATGGTTGGTTCTGATTGGATGGAAAAAAAAAGAAAGAACAACTTTGATTATCCAAACCTGATGTTATACAATGATCCCGTTATTTTTGTTTTGTTTTTTTGAACAACCAGATTTTAGATTCAAGAAAAACTCACCTGATCAATTTAATCCTGTTGGATTAATTTTGAACAAACGGGCTCAGAGGATATTGTCTAGCTAGCTCTAAATGATTATTTTACTATTACTGAAAATATACTGAAAAATAGTTAACACTTTTTGTTTAACTTTACAAACTAACTCAACAGAGCAGCAACACACAGGATCTTCTAAATGTTTCAGGGTCACACTTTAAACCTAAAAAAATGAAATGTACCAAATTAAAATGCAAAGAAAGCCACTAGGGGTTTGTAGCATCGGTAACACTTTAAATTAAGGTCACAATAATCACCATTAGCCAGTTGCTTATTAGCATGTTCATTAGTAGCATACTGGCTGTCGTCATTGAGAGCTTTACAGTAGAATCCGATCAATAAATCTGTCAGCCGATCGGTACTGGCTAATTTTATCTCGGATATGCTGATATAACTAGGTTTATTCAATTTAAGTTTATTATTTATTTTTATATCGTTTTTTTAATAGTTGTTTATTTCCATAAATGCTTTTGTTCAACTGTAAAAAAAAAAAAAAAAAAACTTGTCTTCATTATAAATCTTTATGACAAGTGTTTTATAATGTGTGTATATCTATTTCTATCCATAAAGATTGAAGATAAATATAAGAAAGATATCGACCAGATATATCGGAAATGTTTTCTCCCTAAAAACGATATCGGCATCGGCCCCAAAAATACATATCAGTCGGGCTCTACTTTATAGTACCTTACTCTATATGACCATAGTTTATAGCTACTAGGCCATTAACTAAGAGTTTGCCCTCAGTACCCTCCTAAATACAGCTGATTAAGAGAAAGTTAAGAAGTTGTTGAATCAGATTCAGAATCAGCTTTATTTATATGCTTACACACACAAGGAATTTAACTGGTGAACTGTGCTCTCTTTGTACAAGTATAACATTAAATATCAACAATAAAGACAATAAGCAAAGACTGTACTGCCCTTTCTGCACGTTCCAATGTACAGGATTTGACAGCCAGATAACACTCAAACAAAAGTCCTCCAATAAAAACACAAGGCTTGTCTTTTCTTGATTTTACTTGAGTTCCTTTCGTTTTGTTTTGTTTTTGTAAAACTGCAATATTACAAAGAAAATAACAATATTTCAGTACAGATAACAAGCATACATTTACAAAGTATAAGCATTGTTATCTAATTCAAGCAACCACAGAAATGCATAAAAATGCTAATTCAACACAAAGCTACATGCTATCATAACCATGAGGAAAACAGTTAGCCACTACATTTAGCATTAGCTAAGAGCACATGAAAGACAAAAACAACTAAAAGTTTCTGACTTGAATTTTGTGTTCATATCTCAACATTTTTATAATGAACTGAACATAAAACTTACAGACAAATGATCTCCAAGGCAGAAGCTTAACAGAAAACCATTCAGCAGCAACATGCATCCTCTGTCTCTCTCTGTCCTTCTTACTGCAGCATGTGACTTAATGAACTAACTACCCACAATGACCAATAGATGGCAGTATAAACCATGAACTAATGTAAAAATGAAATGTTTTTAATCTTTTAAATCTAACTTTTTATGACCACTTTTATTGACTAACATTTTTAACTGAATTCAAATTACTGACTTCAAAATAAAGGCAGCACAAAGACTAATATGTACAAGGCTAAATAAGAAACAGTGCAGTTGTGTGTAGTGCAAAAAATGCTGAAGTGACATAATAATAAAAAATGCAGTTATGTGACAGATGGGTTCATTTACATGAGGTAGAGTTTTACAGTATTTACATGATAAGTGTGTGTAGATCGATAATTTAAATTAAATAATATATACGTATATGTACATTCACAGAGACAGGTTGGTTCAGGGTTATTTCACAGTGACAGGTCTGACACTCTGTGACTGTTTAGCGTTCATCAGAGTGACAGCCTGGGGGAAGAATCTGTAACGCCTACCAGAGGAGAGGCCCGGGACCGGATAAGTCCTGGATGGGGGGCAGGTCGACACCAATGATTTTTTCTGCAGTCCTTACAGTCTGTTGCAGTCTGTGTCTGTCTAGTTTGGTTGCAGATCCAAACCAGACAGTGATGGAGGTGCACAGAACAGACTGGATTATGGATGTGTAGAACATGATCAGCAGCTCCTGGGGCAGGTTGAACTACCTTATAAGGGCAAACTAAGCAACGCATATCAAGATCATAATTCCTGTTCAACAACTTCTTAACTTTCTCTCAATAAGCAGTAATTAGGAGGGTATTTGGGAAACCACTTAAGTTACACCTACACACTAAATTCTGTTATAATTTAAAAGCCAAACATAATTTGTGCCAGTGTATGAAGTCTTGAAAACCCCAACAGATACAAGGTTTAAGCTACGTACTAATAAAGCAGCTTTCTGTGATTACTGGTGTTATGATCATTGTGATAACAGCTGGGTGGAGCGAGGGCTAGTGTATGGATTCACTGCTTCCTTTTATTTAAATACAGATATTTATTAAATATGAATAATATTGGTATTTAACAATTAAATTTGACACTGACTCTGTGCTATTTGGTTATTGTTAACTGAGGGAACCCATCCAGGGTGGTGCCCCGTTGTCATTAATTCAGATTAATAGTTTTGGTAAGTAACATTAATACAAATTATTCATATTAATTTAATAGCAAAGTTGACTACATTAAAACCCAAACATAATTTGTGCCCACGTATGAGGTCTTCAAAATGCCAACAGATACAAGGTGTATGTTACCTTGTATATTAAATGTACTGACTTACCTTTACTGACAGCCATATTTGGGTGTTGGAGAGAGAAGCTGATGTGTTTCTAAGCTGAAGAAGAAAAGTGTTTAGTCTGTCAGTGGAAACACTTCCTTATAACTGCACGGAGCCTCACTCTGTTCACCCCTCCCTGTAGCATTTACACGTTTCCTCGAAATGAACAAAGAGGAGGTGAAACCAAACTGCCTTAGCCCTCCCCTTATTGGACATGACAACATGATCTTATGCGAAGATAAACACAAAAGTTTAATAAACAGATAATAAAATATCATATGATATTACCGTAAAATCTGGTGTATAAGACGCACTTTTAATACCTATTTTTTCGTCTTAAAAGTTGGCTGCGTCTTATACACCGGTGCGACCAATATACCAGTACAAAATACTGAAACATGCACCGTCATTACAGCGGGTTCAGCAGCCACTATCACTGTAACCTGACGTGATTAAAACACATCCCCATTCATTGTGTATTGAAAGCTGAGTGAACGCTGTGCTGGAAAAGAGTTTGGCGTTGTGCATGACTTTGGCGCACTCTGGAAACATCTCAAGTTCCTCAAATCTGACGGTAAACCCATCTTACACCACCACAAGGTAGCTGCCCTGTTGGAAGCCATTTTGTTACCTTCCAGCATTGTTGTTTGCAAATGTGCTGCTCACACCTCCTCCTGTGACCAAGTTTCTCTGGGTAATGCTCGTGCAGATGCAGCTGCAAAAGCTGCGGCTGCCTCTCCACCACAAATTTCCTGTTTGCACTCTGACTCAGCCACTCCTTCCCCCACAGCGTCCCTGTCTGCTCTACTTCAGTTTTCTCTGAATACTTGTAAAACAAACTGCATCATCCAAATGTGCTTTAATGTGATTTTTTGCTTCTTCATTTTAATAAAATATTGTCGCCGAGTCTGTAGTTTTATTTGTGAACAAAGAGAGACGTGAGACTAGAATTCAGGTTGATCAAGAGGATTCAATAAATTCAGAAAGTCAAAGTCAACTTTATTGTCAATTTCAAAATATGCCAGACATACAGTGGAATCGAAATTGCATTTGTCTCCGTCCCACGGTGCAATACAATCAAAATAAGGTAAAATAAGATAAAATAAAATAAGGTAATATAAGATAAATAATATTTACAGTAATAAATTCTAAATAGTGCAAAAGGTACAAAACAAAATGGTAAATAAAATAAAATTTAAAGAAAAAGTAAAGTTGAAATGTGCAATAAATTACAAGTTTCACAGAGCAAAGAAACAAAAAACTTTTTTTTAATGTGTTTTGTTTTTTAATCGTATATATTTACTTTAAAGTTGAAATTCATACCATAACATATTTTAGACTCTTTAATGTCAGAAGTAGATATGATAATGGGGACAGTAAGGGGTTAATAAATGATCCTCTATAATGAATATAATCACTCCTCCTCGTTTCATCATTACAGTTGTTAATATTTGACTGATCAGTCTATTATCACACTGAGCTGTTACTGCTAATACTTCACATACTTTTACCATTATTACTGACACTGTAGCTTTAAATCTATTTTATTCATTGTTGTTGTTGCTCTGTTTGTCTCTCTCCTTCTTCCTGAATCTCCCTCTATCCAACTTTCCAGCTGGGACACAGTTTCATCATGAGTCTGGATCTGCTCGAGGTTTCTGCCTCTTGAAGGGGGCATATTATGAAAAATCCACTTGGGTAACCTGAGAGTCTACTGACCCACAAAATGTGAAATAAACCCATCCAGTCCTTTGATTGTGGTCTGCATAAGTCTTACAACACAGAGAAAAATTCTCCGTTTCAGATTTGCTCTCCTTGTGACATCACAAGTTGGATTCAGGTAAAACAATACCCTCCCCTGGTATCTCTACCCACACGGAGCGTTCTGAGAGAGCTGGTTTATACAGGGTCACAAACCTCCTCTGGTGCTTGATTCATGTTTTATTTTGACCAAAGCACAGCACAGATGGTGTCGTTTATGTTTAGAGAAATATCTTAGAATACGGTGAATGAAAAATAAACTCTTGTATTTTCTTCGGGATCAGTGAAAGAATTCCTGGAGCTGCGTGTGAGACAAACCATAAAGGAGATGTGTCAGGAGACGTTGATGCTTTTGATGATCGTGACGACATATATGGATTTAATAAAATGTGCTTTGCCTCTGTGCACTTCCTGTCAGCACCTGTGTGTCCGATCGGACTTAAAGCCGTTCATTATCTCTTACTGACATTGTTTCCTCCTCTTGATCCTCGTTTGTGTTGTTCTTACTCTCTGATGTACGTCATTTCAACAAAAGTGTATTTCTACCAAAAGCACGTAGTTTCTTTTCTTTTCTTTTTTTTTTAAATACAAAGTGTACTGGTTGTGTACTCACCATTGTGTTGTGATGAACCAGGTATAAAAACTCACTTTTGGCACCAGCAGCCGTTTATTCTGATAATAACAGAAGAAAAATGAGCACGCTCACACAGACACTTTGGTGGTTAACAGCTTTAACATTCACACAGGGACAGGATAATGCAGACAGGCCAAACATTTAACATGTATATAAAATGTAGGTCTCTGTCACAGCCACTTCTTTGGTAGTAAGCTCCAGTATTTACTTAAACAGAGAGAAGAAAATCAAGCTAACTGTTGGTGAAGTCAGCTACACCACGACAACAAATGATGAAGCTAAAACTCAGCTGGAAAAGCATAAAAACGTGGAGAGTTGAAATAACTCAACTAAAACAAATCAATATCAACACAAAAGTCTTTGATAATTATTGTAAGAGGATCTCTGAAACATGGCACATTAATAAAACTTACTTTTACTCAGAAAAACAGACTTATTTCATCGTTTTTTAACGGAGCTCTTAATAAGTCAACTCACCACGGAGAGTGTAACCTGGCAACGGGGCACGGGGCTCATGACGCATGTCTGCAGGGGCCCCAGCAGAGGGCGCTCATGGTACTCACAAGTTAAAAGCTCACGGTCACAAATACATTACTGACAGTATTAACACCAATAAAATAGTCAAATAAGAACAAATTATGGCAAATGAAGGCAAGTGGAATCATTAATGTAGATTATTCACTAAATGATCCCTCTGTTAACTACAGGCCACCGTAACAGGTGTGTTTATTCTGATCAGTTCTACTAACCATTGTGTTATTGCTCTAATATATGCTTCTAATAAATGGTAAAAATGTATTTCTCTGTCTAGTACTAATCCTCCTCCATATTTTACACATTATTGTCACTGCATTTGTGCTCTAAAAAAAACCTTTCCAGTGTAAACACAAAGGGCTACTCTTGTATATTTTACAAAGACTTTTAAAAGCCATGTAACTAGTGTAGTAATTGCTTTTCCATTCACTTCTCTCCAGTTGACTCATTCACACTCAACAGATAGAGTCTATAACTGAGAGAGGGCTGTTTGTAAAATAGTGGTAATATTGTAAAATAACACCGGGCTGCAGCTTCATGGTAGACTATTTATTAAAACCACATATTAGAACAATGACACAATGGTTAAAAGAATACACACAAGCTTTTTTAACCGGGTTAATGTTTCCACTTGCAATCATTTACCATACTTTGTTCTTACTTTACTATTTTAATCGTGTTAATACTGTCAGTAATGTATTTGTGACCATGAGCTTTCAGTTCTATCTTCAGCTTTCTCTATGTTTGTTAGAAATTGTCTGTCTGAATGGGAAATGCTTTTTGCAGCTATGAAACCAGACAGTGACTTTCTCCTTTTTTCTCCTTGCTTTCAAGAATGTTAGTTTAACAAGCTGGGGCCGAATCCAGATGTTTTTCCCTGGCGCCCCAAATTGCAGCGGTGAAATCAAATTGTGCACATACATGATCAATCAATCGGACATTATTTGTATGGCGCTAATTCATAATAAATGTGATCTCAAGACACTTCACAGAAAGAGCAGATTAAGACCTTACTCTTTGTTAAATTATGTTACAAAGACCCAACATTAATCCACCATGAGCATTAAGCAACATTTAGCAAAGTTACAGTGGAGAGGAAAAACTTAGCCCTAACCCTAAACCTGACCCACCTCGAGCAGATCCAGACTCATGATGAAACTGTGTCCGGGTTGGAAAGTGGGATAGAGGGAGATTCAGGAAGAAGGAGAGAGACAAACAGAGCAACAACAACAACAACAATGAATAAAATAGATTTAAAGCTACGGTGTCAGTAATAATGGTAAAAGTATGTGAAGTATTAGCAGTAACAGCTCAGTGTGATAATAGACTGATCAGTCAAATATTAACAACTGTAATGATGAAACGAGGAGGACTGATTATATTCATTATAGAGGATAATTTATTAACCCCTTACTGTCCCCATTATCATATCTACTTCTGACATTAAAGAGTCTATGTTATGGTATGATTTTCAACTTTATGGACTAAATATATACGATTAAAAAACAAAAACTGTTTTTGTTTCTTTGCTCTGTGAAACTTGTAATTTATTGAATCCTCTTGATCAACCTGAATTCTAGTCTCACGTCTGTCTTTGTTCACAAATAAAACTACAGACTCTTCTACAACATTTTATTAAAATGAAGAAGCAAAAATCACATTAAAGCACATTTGGATGATGCAGTTTGTTTTACAAGTATTCAGATAAAATTGAAGGACTTTTCTAACATAGAAGCCAACCTGAAACATCTGACACTGAAAACAAATCCTCTCAGCTGTGATTCAATCTTTCTTGAAAAGACGAGTTTCATTACATGAAAGTACATTTGATTGTCAAAAACATTATTACAGACTTTAAAGCTTTCATACTTAAGATCACAAGGAAATCAAACCCCAATTTAAATTATATAATTTATCAGCGTCTGATAAACGAAATGCAGCATTGAAAAACACTGTCACACACATGCGCACATTTTCATTATTTAGATCCATGCAGTAAAATGCTGTATAATCTGAACCCTTTCTATTGCTGCAGTTTCAAATTACAAATATTTGCAGGTGGAAGACTGAGGGACTTTTAATGTGAAACAGTCACAGGAAGATAATGATTTAGTTTATTACTTTTGTGCTCAAAATCTGTTTCAAACTAAAGGCAAGAGTAATTTGAGAAACAACAGATCAGTTTTAAACACTGACAATATAATGTACATTAGGTCGGATACAATGAGCTGTAGTTATTCAAAGAAAATTTGAAATAACCTCCATAGCCTCCATAGCCTCCATAGCCTCCATAGCCTCCACATCATTCACAGCATCCAGATCCTCCACAGCATTCACAGCATCCAGATCCTCCACATCATTCACAGCATCCAGATCCTCCACATCATTCACAGCATCCAGATCCTCCACATCATTCATAGCATCCAGATCCTCCACAGCATTCACAGCATCCAGATCCTCCACAGCCTCCGCAGCCTCCGCAGCCTCCGCAGCCTCCATAGCAGCCTTCATAGCAGCTTTCAGAGCAGCCTCCACAGCCGCAGCAGCCGCAGCAGCCACAGCAGCATCAGCAGCCGCAGCCTTCACAGCAGTCTTCACAGCCTTCGCAGCATTCACAAATCCACCAACGAACTTTGAGAGCACTGAAGGGCTCTCTTCCAGCCTCCTCTCCCTGTTCTCCAGTGCTTTCATTTTCTCTTTTGGTTATTTTTTCATCGCTTCCTGTAATTCTTTCTCATATTTGGGAAAAAAAAGAAAGAACAACTTTGATTATCCAAACCTGATCTTATACAATTATCTCGTTATTTTTGTTTTGTTTTTTTGAACAACCAGATATCAGATTCAAGAAAAACTCATCTGATAACTTTAATCCTGTTGTATTAACTTTGAACAAACGGGCTCAGAGGATATTGTCTAGCTAGCTCTAAATGATTATTTTACTATTTCTACTGAAAAATAGTTAACATTTTTTGTTTAACTTTACAAACTTTACAAACTAACTCAACAGAGCAGCAACACACATGATCTTCTAAATGTTTCAGGGTCACACTTTAAACTTGAAAAGGAAATGTACCAGATTAAAATGCAAAGAAAGCCACTAGGGGTTTGCATTGGTAACACTTTAAATTAAGGTCACAATAATCACCATTAGCCAGTTGCTTATTAGCATGTTCATTAGTAGCATACTGGCTGTCATCATTGAGAGCTTTATAGTAGAATCGGCTGATCGGCATCTGCCCCAAAAATACATATCAGTCGGGCTCTACTTTATAATACCTTACTCTATATGACCATAGTTTATAGCTACTAGGCCATTAACTAAGAGTTTGCCCTCAGTGCCCTCCTATATACAGCTGATTAAGAGAAAGTTAAGAAGTTGTTGAATCAGAATCAGAATCAGCTTTATTTATATGCTTACACACACAAGGAATTTAACTGGTGAACTGTGCTCTCTTTGTACAAGTATAACATTAAATATCAACAATAAACACAATAAGCAAAGACTAATATGTACAAGGCTAAATAAGAAACAGTGCAGTTGTGTGTAGTGCAAAAAATGCTGAAGTGACATAATAATAAAAAATGCAGTTATGTAACAGATGGGTTCATTTACATGAGGTAGAGTTTTACAGTATTTACATGATAAGTGTGTGTAGATCGATAATTTAAATTAAATAATATATACGTATATGTACATTCACAGAGACAGGTTGGTTCAGGGTTATTTCACAGTGACAGGTCTGACACTCTGTGACTGTTTAGCGTTCATCAGAGTGACAGCCTGGGGGAAGAATCTGTAACGCCTAGCGGAGGGGAGGAGTTTGAAAAGTTTGTGTCCGGGGTGTGAGGAGTCTGCTACCTGCCCGTTTCCCAGCCCAGGACCGGTATAAGTCCTGGATGGGGGGCAGGTCGACACCATTGATTTTTTCTGCATTCCTGATCGTCTGTTGCAGTCTGTGTCTGTCCAGTTTGGTTGCAGATCCAAACCAGACAGTGATGGAGGTGCACAGAACAGACTGGATTATGGATGTGTAGAACATGATCAGCAGCTCCTGGGGCAGGTTGAACTACCTTATAAGGGCAAACTAAGCAACGCATATCAAGATCATAATTCCTATTCAACAACTTCTTAACTTTCTCTCAATAAGCAGTAATTAGGAGGGTATTTGGGAAACCACTTAAGTTACACCTACACACTAAATTCTGTTATAATTTAAAAGCCAAACATAATTTGTGCCAGTGTATGAGGTCTTGAAAACCCCAGCAGATACAAGGTTTAAGCTACTTACTAATAAAGCAGCTTTCTGTGATTACTGGTGTTATGATCATTGTGATAACAGCTGGGTGGAGCCAGGGCTAGTGTATGGATTCACTGCTTCCTTTTATTTAAATACAGATATTTATTAAATATGAATAATATTGGTATTTAACAATTAAATTTGAAACTGACTCTGTGCTATTTGGTTATTGTTAACTGAGGGAACCCATCCAGGGTGGTGCCCCGTTGTTATTAATTCAGATTAATAGTTTTGGTAAGTGATATTAATACAAATTATTCATATTAATTTAATAGCGCAGTTGACTACATTAAAACCCAAACATAATTTGTGCCCACGTATGAGGTCTTCAAAATGCCAACAGATACAAGGTGCATGTTACCTTGTAAATTAAATGTACTGACTTACCTTTATTGGCAGCCATATTTGGGTGTTGGAGAGAGTAGCTGGTGTGTTTCTAAGCTGAAGAAGGAAAGTTTTTAGTCTGTCAGTGGAAACACTTCCTTATAACTGCACGGAGCCTCACCCTGTTCACCCCTCCCAGCAGCAATAAAGTGACTACTTTTCCCCGAAATGGATAAAGTCAGAGTGAAACCAAACTGCCTTTATAGCCCTGACCTAACTGGGTCATATCCCAAAGTTCAGACTGAGTTATGTTTCTATTTTTTTATTATTTTACTTCTTTCATGTTTTCTTTGAGTTACTGACTTCTCTCTCTATTCAGCGAGTAACCTAATGTGTCTTTCACATGTTTCACAGTCCTCCCCAACCCAATCAGCAATTTCTGTTGTTGACAAATGAAGCCGATGTGGCAGAGCAAAGTCCTGTAGTTCGTGGAGGGTCCTCTTGAGGCATGCAAACTGTCAAACTGTCATTTATTTGTATCCTGTAACACAATTGTAGAATTGAATCAGTGTACAGTAAGAACTTTTCGTGTTCTATGTGATGTTCCACTCTTGGTTATGGGAGGCTTTTATTGTGGTAGCAAACATCAGCCTGCACCGCCCGTCAGTTATCATATGTTTAGGCGTTGGTGCTCAACTTTATTCACCCCAAACAAAGTCCAGAATGAAATAAATGAGAATCATTAACCGTAACATGACGGAGTTTACCATGAGTCAACTTTTATTACAGAGTGCACCGCTACCTGAAACACTATGATAGAGGAACGCACGTAGACACAACAGGTGATACGACCATAGGATAAAACACAACACCTTACAGAGCAACGCAACATAAATCACCTTTAAATTGGACCGTTTGACGACACTCTTCTTGTTATATTAGCGTAACAAGCTCTCACTAGCTTACTATGTTACATTTATAGACTGAGAGGGTGAAAGTTTTTAAGTAGAGAAGTTCTGAACACATTTAAAGAAGCTTTCTTGTACTTTACTTCTCTATTTGCTGTCAACACTCAGGATACAGAATTTAGTTTAAATAAAATATGTATTTATAAATAATAAATTATCAAAAAACAAGATGTAACAAATTAATGAGTACAGGGCTAATGTAAGGTTAGACTCTTGGAGCTCGTGGAGAATTAATTAAACACACGACACAGAATGTTGGTAACCGGTTTTGTATTTCACAAATTTCTATTTTTAACAAATAATAAAAAACACTTGAAATTAGAAGGAAAACCCCACAATTACATAAAAGAAAACAGGCCTTCAATTCACAATTTCCTACGGCCATCTTTTACCCTCCATACAGCATATTCACATAAATCAATGCACCAAACACATTACACGTGTTACATCACATTAAAGCACATTTGGATGATGCAGTTTGCTTTACAAGTATTCGGAGAAAATTGAAGGACTTTTCTAAGATAAAAGCCAATCAATCATAGCCTCAAATCAACTTTCCATCAAAGTTATTAAGTCCCTTTTTGTTTTCTTCCTCAAATCCCCACTTAGTTAAATCAGTGATACTGCGTTTCAACGCCAACTCTAACATAAGAAGTTCACCATTTCAACTTAGAAACAATACATAACAGTGTTATTATTTACGTTGTCACGTCAGTATCATTGTCGTAATTATATCCTTTGCCTATTTACTCCCTTTATATATCTTTTGTTCACCTTTTTTCTTTATTAAACTTCACATGTAAAATTTCAGTACTTTGTCTGTGTAATTTTATGGTTTTAACTGCTTGAGAATTTACCCCAATGATATGAGACAGATTTATAAATTAATTAATTAACTAAGGTTAGTTAATTTATGCTCATTCTTTGAGCTGGTGACCCGAGTTATATTAGAAGTAGAATAATATGGGGGGGACTTCCGGATGCAGCCGAGGAGTGTGGACGGGTATCTGTGAGCTCCCGGTGGTACACCCTGGCAACTGCATTTATCCTGCTAACTCTTTCGTAACTTGAAGAACTAATTGAAACACGGGACATTTAGAATATCTCTGTATGGAAAAATACAACTTTCGGCATAAGAATAGAAGTAAAACTGCAGGTTCGAGCTCTCAGCAACCGCACGTTTTAGCAAGAAACATGGTGGACGGGGAAAAGGAAGACATCACCAAACTCCTCGAAGCTCTCCGGGAAACTAATGAAGACTTAACCAAACATATCGACAAGAAAACAGCCGACATCCAAGCTGCACTTACCAAAATTGAATCATCACTCTCCATGCTATCAGAGCAGGTGGAGGAGATGGAGACACGAGTAGCTGCTAACGAGGATGACATTAAGGACGTGGACGGCCGCGTGGGCAAGTTGGAGAAAATAATAACACAACTTAAAGACAAAACTGATGATCTGGAAAATCGTAGCAGAAGACCAAACATCAGTATCCTGAATATCCCGGAACGGGCAGAAGGTCGAGATGCGGTTGGGTTTCTGGAACGGCTCATACCACAACTGTTGGGTAACGACAACTTCACCTCGGCCATAACTTTGGAGAGGGCGCACCGCATTGGGAAAACTTCTGACAGACCACGGGCCCTCATCGCCAAATTTCTGAACTTCCGAGAAAAGGAGAAAGTAATCCGACTTGCCAGAAACAAAGGAGAGATCACATATGACAACAAGAGGATATCCTTTTTCCCAGATTACAGCGCAGAGCTGCAGCGCAGGAGAGACGAATTTCTGGCCACAAAGAAAAAGCTGCGAGAGATGGACATCGAGTACGAACTGCTTTACCCCGCTAAACTCCGTATCAAGCACGAAGGATCTGTCAAGTTTTTCTTCACTCCGGCCGAGGCAGAACGATTCGTAAAGGAGCTGTCAAGTGAGTAGTATTGACTAAAATGACTGTTGTGCAACGCTCACATTAGAGACTCACGAAAAGAGCCGTGTTTCACTGTCAAAAAGAGACAGACAGATTGAGAGAGGTTGATGTTTGATAATACTTTGAATATTTACAGCCTAAAGCTTTTTGTTCATTTTACAGTGCCGAGGTGCCTAAAAACATAGATTTCCCTTATCAAGAACAATTTAGTTTAGCACTACAACTTATAATTTATGTATATAAATGGTTTAAAGGGTATATCTATATTTTGGATACATTATTTTTCCATAATGGTTAGACTACCTGTTGTTAAAAATGTCTCTACGTTCAGACTGTTATAAGTAGCCTAAGTTTAGTGTTTACCAAAGCAGTTCAAAGTCAAAGTCAAAGTCAAAGTCAACTTTATTGTCAATTTCAAAATATGCCAGACATACAGTGGAATCGAAATTGCGTTTGTCTCCGACCCGTGGTGCAATACAACCAAAATAAGGTAAAATAGATAAAATAAACTGAGGTAAAAATAAGATAAATAATATTTACAGTAATAAATTCTAAATTGTGCAAAATGGTAAATAAAATAAATAAAAGACAATTTTAAGAAAAAGTAAACTTGTGCAATATGTGCAGTGTGCATTAAACGGATTGATAATTAGTTATTATTCCAGAGTTCTTGGTGGCAAACGGGAGGGGGTTTCAACATCCAGTGTTCGTGGGGGCAGAGGGGGGGGAAGGAAGAGAGGGGAGAGAGTTAAGCTTCCTGACAGCTTGGTGGAAGAAGCTGTTTCCCAGTCTGGTGGAGCCGGCCTGCAGATGGCCGATGGCAGATGGCCGTCTCCCCGATGGCAGGAGGCTGAAGAGGCTGTGTGAGGGGTGGGTGGGGTCACGCACAATGCTGGTTGCTTTGCGGGTGAGGCGGGTACTGTAGAGGTCCAGAAGAGAGGGGAGTTTTAAAGAAATCAATAAAGCAATGACCCATTTTCTATGGCAAAAGAAAACTCCTAGAGTTAAACTAATGGCTTTACAAGCCCCATACTCAAAGGGTGGACTAAATCTTCCAAACTTTAGGAACTATTATCTTGCCTCCCAGTTCCGACCACTTTGGATTTGGCTTCATGCAGAAAGGAGTGAGGTTAGATGGGTATCAATAGAGCAACATGAGATGAGGACTACTCCTTTAAATATGATCCCATTTTTAGGTACTAAGAAAAATGTAGCCACTCTCACAGAGAACCCTATAATACTCTCCACATTTAGTGCATGGCAAGAGTCTCACTCACTCTTAGACCTAGATATTTCATTCCTCAAGAAGACTCCCCTATGGGGTAACCCAAACATCTCAGGCTATATTGCTGACGGAATATTACAAAGGTGGAACAACAAAAACATTCAAACAGTTGCTGATTTGTATATAAACGACACATTTGCTAACTTTCAACAACTAACTGAAAAGTTCAACCTTCATACGCAGGACTTTTTTAAATTCTTACAAATACGCCAGTGGGTAAAGGAAAATAGTAAACATTATTTCCCAGATATACCTAAAGAGACCCCCTTTGAAACATGCCTGCTTGATAGACTGCCCACTACATGTAGAGGACTTATGTCATCCATATATGGTATTATTAATGACAAATTTCCTGGCTACGACATAACACCTGTTAAAAGTAAATGGGAAACAGACCTAGGTCATGTTTATGATGAGGAGGCTTGGCAACGTCTCTTAGAGCAATCACAGACTGTATTAATCTCCACAAAACACAGGCAAATTCAATTCAACATACTCCACAGAACATATTATACACCCCATAGGTTAAATAAAATTGACAGCAATGTATCTACTATGTGTCAGAAATGCAAAATAACTGAAGGTGATCTTCTTCACATGTTTTGGAGTTGTCCTGTGTTAGAATCTTTTTGGAAGCATACCATAACATTGACTACAAAGATAATAGGATACAAAGTAGAGCAGGACCCAAAACTTTGGATATTGGGGGATATGAGCCCTGTCAATACATTCCATTCTAAACAATATTTTATCTTACTTGCTAGCACTGCAGCAAAGAAATGTATTTTAACTCAATGGAAATCTGAAGAGCCGCCGTCAACGAGACATTGGATAAATGAACTAGTGTCCTACTGCACTCCTGAAAAAATATTATATAATGTAAGGAGAAAACCTTAAACCTTTAATAAAATCTGGGGTCCCTTTCTCGACATTTTGCCTTCTTTAGAGCAGGATGGCCATAAAAGTGCAACTCTTCCTAGACCAACTCAAAGTTAACCATCTGGATTAAGCCAAATGTGAATATGTGTGGACACAAGTACACGTAGATAAATGAAAGAAAATAGAGAGCCATACTGGGGAGAAGGGTCGGATATGGGAGGACGGGTGGGGAGATTTGTTTCAGTTTTTTTTGTTTTTGTTTGTTATTGTTTTTCTCTAAATTCTTTGTTTTTATTGTTATTACTTATAATAATAGCAATTTTTACAATTAGAGATACTACAAGTGAATAGACACTGGATTTGTGTGTTCTTTCTCTTATTTATTTCTCAATCATTACTTTGCATACATACTATTATTGTAATTATTGTTACAACAATTATTGATGCTGTATTATTATTAGTACAGTTGTAATATACTTCTATTATGACTATATAGAATTGCCTAATTGATATAGGGATGTATTGGAAGTACACTTGCTAAATCTATTTAAGTATATACATCTACATTTTCTCTGGTTATTCATGTATTATTTTTTAATTTTTTCATCATTATTATTTATTTATATGTTTTTGTGTCTATTTGAAACACACCACAAAATGTTCATGTTGACAGTGGATTTGCTTGTAAAGTTTTATGTTTTCCTAATAAACAAATCTTTAAAAAAAAAGAAGTAGAATAATATGCTACATATTGGTGCCCCGTGTGAGGCCAAGTTAATGTAAAATAATAATATTTACACAATACCGATAAACCCTTCCCCTTTATCAATTAATCCTATCTACCCCGCTATCCAATCTGCTATATTGATGTTCAATACTTCTATCTATCTGTGTATTCAAGCAATGTGGTCATGTTTATAAGTTGTGTGTGAGAACTGTGAGTACGCCTTAAGCTAAGCATTAGCAGCAAAGCTAACGTGTAGGAATGCATCGACAAAAGTTCACTTCTTCGTTGCATTAGAGGTTGAAATTGAGCCACACCGCCCCTAGTGGTGGCTGTAGAGGGCGCCGACCCCTACTCTGGGCCAGCTGATGCGAGAGCCCCATCTTGTGGCTGTTTTAAGCAATTGAGCTTTAGCACTAGGTTTTCTCCTGGGCTGCTTTAGTAAATAGAGTCTTGGGCGCCTTTGTCTCCATCTAGTGGTTGTTTTGGTTAACTGAGTTTGATTTTTCTTTTCTTTTTTTTTCTTTTGGTTTATCTCCTACAGATAACTGACACAGCTTCCTGATCACATAAAGATTCCAGGATAAAATTAAGAGAGATTAAGATGCCTCTCTCCAAAATAGGATTGATTTATTTTAGTTAACTTCAACTTTAAACTACAGTTGACATTCCTAATACAGACTTTCAATTTAATTACCAACACTAGTTGAAAATTAACTTTGTTGTTCCCCAAACAACAAACAAATACATTTTCTACTATTTGTTTACCATCAATGCCAACTTCTAATCCAAACTTTACAACAACTTTAGTGATTCAAAATGTACAACCTCCAATTTTAGTCCTAATAAAACTACTTTATCACAGGTTGAATTAAAATCTAGTCGTTGTCAACTAAAGTTATTCTCACCCACTTTCCTCTGCTAACATTAACTACTGATAAGTGTTTACTTCTTATTTTTAATTTTGCTTTCTAGGACCCGAACTTTAGTTCAAACACGTTAACCAGATCAAGTCACAACCCTCTTTTATTAGTATCAACTATCTCATCTTAAATTTAGATCTCGATTTTAAACTTTGATTTGAACTTGATTTGAACTTTGATTTCCAGTTAAAATCTAAATCTTAACATTGAAAGTTTGATTTCAATTTTGAATTTAATGTCAATTTAATTTTAATTTTAATTTTAAATTTGACTTTAATTTTTAATTTTAGTTTAAAACTTTAGGGTTGTGGAACTTCAATTTTCAAACTTCAATTTTTTCTTTTTCTCTTGCTCGCCCTCCTCTTTTGCTTAGTTTGCTCAGTTGTTAAGTGTTAGACATGGAGACCCCCAGTGGCGCTGACCAGGGTGGCTTGGGTGACCCCATGGAGCAATTAGGGTCTGTTCTAGTGGATATGACTGAACCATTGATTCCTGGTTTTGTGGTTAAAGTAGAAAACACTAACCCCTCTCTCCTTCATGACATGATGTCAGACCTGGTTCTAATAGCTCTAAATCAGCCTCTGAAAGATAAAGAATTAGCTAAGATGCTAGCAAAGATGGCCATAGTCATGACTGCCCAAGAAAATTATGTCCACAAAATGCTAGCTCGAGTAACAGAGGGACATGCACATCTGCAACGAAACTATGACACTCTCCAGCTATCTCAGAACTTCAGGATGCTGGCCCTCACTGACCCGAAGAAGAGGAGGAGAGTGAGGAAGGTAACAATGAGCTCAAAACGGCTCCTGAGAAGAAAGAAAATGACTTGGAGGCAATCAATGAATAACTCACAGCGACTGTCACACAACTCGACCGATCGGACGTTCTTCTCACAAAGGCTCAGGAAAGAGTCAAAGACTTGTCAACTCAGGTCAAAACTCAAGCCTGAGCTCAGGATACTGAGGAACATCCTCAGATCAGTCTATTATCACACTGAGCTGTTAATGTTAATACTACACACACTTTTACCATCTCTCCAGCTGTCCCCTGGGAGCGTTCTGAGAGAGCTGGTTTATACAGGGTCACAAACCTCCTCTGGTGCTTGATTCATGTTTTATTTTGACCAAAGCACAGCACAGATGGTGTCGTTTATGTTTAGAGAAATATCTTAGAATACGGTGAATGAAAAATAAACTCTTGTATTTTCTTCGGGATCAGTGAAAGAATTCCTGGAGCTGCGTGTGAGACAAACCATAAAGGAGATGTGTCAGGAGACGTTGATGCTTTTGATGATCGTGACGACATATATGGATTTAATAAAATGTGCTTTGCCTCTGTGCACTTCCTGTCAGCACCTGTGTGTCCGATCGGACTTAAAGCCGTTCATTATCTCTTACTGACATTGTTTCCTCCTCTTGATCCTCGTTTGTGTTGTTCTTACTCTCTGATGTACGTCATTTCAACAAAAGTGTATTTCTACCAAAAGCACGTAGTTTCTTTTCTTTTCTTTTTTTTTTAAATACAAAGTGTACTGGTTGTGTACTCACCATTGTGTTGTGATGAACCAGGTATAAAAACTCACTTTTGGCACCAGCAGCCGTTTATTCTGATAATAACAGAAGAAAAATGAGCACGCTCACACAGACACTTTGGTGGTTAACAGCTTTAACATTCACACAGGGACAGGATAATGCAGACAGGCCAAACATTTAACATGTATATAAAATGTAGGTCTCTGTCACAGCCACTTCTTTGGTAGTAAGCTCCAGTATTTACTTAAACAGAGAGAAGAAAATCAAGCTAACTGTTGGTGAAGTCAGCTACACCACGACAACAAATGATGAAGCTAAAACTCAGCTAGAAAAGCATAAAAACATGGAGAGTTGAAATAACTCAACTAAAACAAATCAATATCACCACAAAAGTCTTTGATAATTATTGTAAGAGGATCTCTGAAACATGGCACATTAATAAAACTTACTTTTACTCAGAAAAACAGACTTATTTCATCGTTTTTTAACGGAGCTCTTAATAAGTCAACTCACCACGGAGAGTGTAACCTGGCAACGAGGCACGGGGCTCATGACGCATGTCGGCAGGGGCCCCAGCAGAGGGCGCTCATGGTACTCACAAGCTAAAAGCTCATGGTCACAAATACATTACTGACAGTATTAACACCAATAAAATAGTCAAATAAGAACAAATTATGGCAAATGAAGGCAAGTGGAATCATTAATGTAGATTATTCACTAAATGATCCCTCTGTTAACTACAGGCCACCGTAACAGGTGTGTTTATTCTGATCAGTTCTACTAACCATTGTGTTATTGCTCTAATATATGCTTCTAATGAATGGTAAAAATGCATTTCTCTGTCTAGTACTAATCCTCCTCCATATTTTACACATTATTGTCACTGCATTTGTGCTCTAAAAAAAACCTTTCCAGTGTAAACACAAAGGGCTACTCTTGTATATTTTACAAAGACTTTTAAAAGCCATGTAACTAGTGTAGTAATTGCGTTTCCATTCACTTCTCTCCAGTTGACTCATTCACACTCAACAGATAGAGCCTATAACTGAGAGAGGGCTGTTTGTAAAATAGTGGTAATATTGTAAAATAACACCGGGCTGCAGCTTCATGGTAGACTATTTATTAAAACCACATATTAGAACAATGACACAATGGTTAAAAGAATACACACAAGCTTTTTTTAACCGGGTTAATGATTCCACTTGCAATCATTTACCATACTTTGTTCTTACTTTACTATTTTAATCATGTTAATACTGTCAGTAATGTATTTGTGACCATGAGCTTTCAGTTCTATCTTCAGCTTTCTCTATGTTTGTTAGAAATTGTCTGTCTGAATGGGAAATGCTTTTTGCAGCTATGAAACCAGACAGTGACTTTCTCAGCAGAAACAGCGTCCTTGCTTTCAAGAATGTTAGTTTAACAAGCTGGGGCCGAATCCAGATGTTTTTCCCTGGCGCCCCAAATGCAGCGGTGAAATCAAATTGTGCACATACACGATCAATCAATCGGACATTATTTGTATGCCGCTAATTCATAATAAATGTGATCTCAAGAAACTTCCCAGAAAGAGCAGATTAAGACCTTACTCTTTGTTAAATTATGTTACAAAGACCCAACATTAATCCACCATGAGCACTAAGCAACATTTAGCAAAGTTACAGTGGAGAGGAAAAACTTAGCCCTAACCCTAAACCTGACCCTAAACCTGACCCACCTCGAGCAGATCCAGACTCATGATGAAACTGTGTCCGGGTTGGAAAGTGGGATAGAGGGAGATTCAGGAAGAAGGAGAGAGACAAACAGAGCAACAACAACAACAACAATGAATAAAATAGATTTAAAGCTACAGTGTCAGTAATAATGGTAAAAGTATGTGAAGTATTAGCAGTAACAGCTCAGTGTGATAATAGACTGATCAGTCAAATATTAACAACTGTAATGATGAAACGAGGAGGACTGATTATATTCATTATAGAGGATCATTTATTAACCCCTTACTGTCCCCATTATCATATCTACTTCTGACATTAAAGAGTCTATGTTATGGTATGATTTTCAACTTTATGGACTAAATATATACGATTAAAAAACAAAAACTGTTTTTGTTTCTTTGCTCTGTGAAACTTGTAATTTATTGAATCCTCTTGATCAACCTGAATTCTAGTCTCACGTCTGTCTTTGTTCACAAATAAAACTACAGACTCTTTTCAACATTTTATTAAAATGAAGAAGCAAAAATCACATTAAAGCACATTTGGATGATGCAGTTTGTTTTACAAGTATTCAGAGAAAATTGAAGGACTTTTCTAACATAGAAGCCAACCTGAAACATCTGACACTGAAAACAAATCCTCTCAGCTGTGATTCAATCTTTCTTGAAAAGACGAGTTTGATTACATGAAAGTACATTTGATTGTAAAAAACATTATTACAGACTTTAAAGCTTTCATACTTAAGATCACAAGGAGATTAAAACCCATTTTGTATTATATATTTTTTTTAAATTCATGTGTCAAATAAAAACCATTTAATGTCGATCTGCAGAGTCCCTTTGCACCTTTAAGAAAAAGCTCTTCATGAACACCTTGATGATGATGATGATGATGATGATGATGATGATGATGATGTTTAGGATGGTTTTGATTCTGATTAAAACTCTCAAGAGCAGCTGTTGTTTTTGTTGATGACGACATATTTATTTACAGAGACCACTTCACCCCGTCCTTCATGACCTCCACTGGCTCCCCATCCCCCAGCGTATCAACTTCAAGCTCCTCATCATCACCTTCAAAGCCCTTCACAACCTGGCTCCCCCCTACCTGTCTGAGCTCCTCCACCGACACACTCCCACCCGCACGCTCAGGTCTGCAGATGCAAACCTCCTGTCCCCCCCTGCAGGACAAACCTTCGGTCCTGGGGGGACAGGGCTTTCTCTGTTGCTGCTCCCACCCTCTGGAACTCACTCCCAAAAAACATTAGAGACTCCCCCACACTCACCTCCTTCGAGAAATCCCTCAAAACTCACCTCTGCCTACAACCACAAACTCCCCCCTCCCCCTTCATTACTTCTTCATTGTACTGTCCTCATCGTTTTTTGTTTTGTTTTTATGGTTTTATATTTTGTCAAAGCGTCTTTGGGTTCCTAGAAAAGCGCTATAAAAAAACAATAAATTATTATTATTATTATTATAACGACCGCTTCACAAGCACGTTAACATTTCGGCCTATGCTGCTGTTTTAAACACAGCTGGTACGCCAAAACTGTCGGACACGTCTTTACATAAGAGAGCTCTCTCTGGGACCCCGTTTGTTGTGATCTGATCTTCCCTCCTATTGAGAGGGGTCTGTCTGCGGGCTGCAAGAGAGGGGCGGAACGTGTACCTATCCAAATCTCAGCAGAGAACCATGTGAGATGTCTAAAACGATGATTTTAAATAAGTATCATATGTGACATGCAACTTTAAATATTCATAGAGAATTATGTCTCTTTACTGAAATTACTTGGGTTTATTATTGTTACATGTCTGGACATGCATAAAGGGGTGAATAACTGTACCTATAACAGAAGCTCACCACCCATTAGTTAACTTGGTCATGACAGAATTGGAGGACAATTTAGCCATCAAAACTTTCGAAAAAATTAACATTTGTTTTCCAAATTTCTGTTAAATATTTTTAAAAACCAAGTAATAAACCATCAAATAATGTGATTCGTCCAGCTCAGGCATCAAAGACACATTTTTAATTAGATGTTTTCTTTGTTGTGTGCTGCGTTTGGTGCAACTACTCAGGAACCTGTAAAATGTGTATTTTTAAATATTGCTTAAAAAACCCTTCACATTAAATAAACAGAGGCACATTTACACTGAATACTGATTCAAGAAAATCATTTAAGATTATTTTGATAAAAAATGACATGGTAACAGGGTTGCAAAGAGTAACAGGGGTGAATGGATACGTTACTTTAGACTATAAGTCATGACATAAATGTAATAAATAAACACAGGATAACAGGAACATTGTTGATATTATTTTAAAGGTTTCACAATAGGTCTAAAAGAACTCTGTAAAAAGCCTGTTACTAATTACTATTATTAAAAATATGTTCATGGTTAAACAAACAGTATCAGCAATTTCAAGAGAAATATATTAATAAAATCATGTAAAAAAAAAAGTAAATTTAAAAACGTATTTTAACTGTTACATTTGATATTAAAGCTGGCCATTGAGAGGGTGGGACAAGAGAATACAGCCACTTTTAGGGGTGCTTGGGAGATATTTGGTTTTTAAAATAGGGTTTTAAAACCACTTTCACCACAACTATTTTTACATGTTGTCTCAGGACACATACAATTTACACAATAACTGGTGTGTTTTGGGATTTTTTGCACAAATTATTTTAATTTTCATGGGTGGGACAGAAAACTTTCCTAGAACTATGTGAGGGCTCGCTCCCTACCAGCTGTTAGTCTACTCTTTTCTAGTACTGGAGCTATGTAAAATTACTCCTCTAACACCCTGTCTAGAAGAGGAGACTTATATAACCGCATAGCCCTAGGATTATCTGCCTAACATTCATTTCTAGAATCATTAGATTCAGTTAGCCCCCGGAGGCTCTCACCCCCGGAGAGGGATTAACTGCAACTCTCCTCACTCGGATGTTAGGTGTGTATGAGGTGTGTAGTAAAAGTCAGTAGAAGTGTGCCGTGGTGTGACTGCTCATGCTTACCTCCTGAGGTTCACGCGGCGTCCTGAAGAGAGGCTCGGGTCTTTGTGGTGTGTCAGAAAAATGGTTTCAAAAAGCTTCAGAAAATTTATTGAAAAAACTTCAAAAGATATTCCAAATGCAAATACAAAACAGTAAAAGTAAAAATATGAAAATGTAAAAAGTAAAATACAAATTTAAAAGCTTAAACTCGAGAGAGTAGACACTTAAAAGTCAGAGTGACGTGGAGCCCTTTAGAAGAACTAAAGCTTTTCCACAGCACTTTTATAGCCAAACTGTCTCTTTTCTCCAAGATTCTGTAAAACCTCAACAATGCAGATTAGCAGACGCGTGATACATCCGCAGGTGATACCAAGTTCATATGTGGTTTTAGCTTGAAGACCGTGAACCAGGCAGATTCGCAGAAGCGTTATACACCCACGAGTTTGTATGTGGTTTTGCTCAAAGTATGGCACACTTGTTCTGACCTCACAGGTGCATAGGCGCCGCGGCATGATTGACAGGATATGTAAAAGCAAAGAAAGTAGTTATGACTGTATGACATGAGTTCAATGATAAATGGATTAAATGATAATAAAAGAAAAGAACACATAGGGTAAAAACAAATTCAACAATTGCATAACTCTTTCTGATCTTTCAACATTACATACTTTCACAACTTCTTATATTTTTATGACATTTTGTGGATGAAAATAAAAATCGTCCTTTTTTAAATTTCCTCTCAGCTCCATCCAACCATCTGCATAGACGGGCTGCAGGGCTTCTTCTCTACACCTTGGAGGATACTATGGCTTTGGTTGGAGGCACTTATGTGAGTCATGTGTTTCATAAATAAAAATGTTCTTAGTTTATTTGTTTGAATGGATAAAAATAGATGGTGAACCAAAGTAAACCGAGCCACACGGCCTCAGCAGGGTCAAACACCATTTAGAAGATTGTAGTGGGCAGAAGATACCGATGACACAGATCAGAATAAAGATATTTGAAATTGGGTCTTGCAGACTGCAGACAGATACTATTGGTACTATTGGCAAACGAGACCTTGTGCTGAGCTCAGCTTGGCCGAGTGCAGATACACTCTTGTGCGGAGCTACACATAGACAGTGAATGGTCTTGACAGCAGCGCGTAGCCCCCACCGCGTCCTGTCTGAAAGTCCCTTTAGTCTTTTAGTTTTGTGTTCAAAATATGTCTAAAACAAAAGTCGAGAGTAATTTGAGAATCAACAGATCAGTTTTAAACACTGACATTATAATGTACATCAGGTCTGATACAATGAGCTGTTGTTATTTTTTAGATAACGCCACAGCCCCCGCAACCAATCCAGCCCCCACAGCCCCCACAGCTACCACAGCCCCCACAGCCCCCACAGCCACCGCAGCCACCGCAGCCTCCGCAGCCACAACAGCCCCCAACACCACCATAAGTGCACAACCAATCACTGAGAGCACTATAGCGCTGCCCTCTGCCGCTCTTCTAGTCGTCTTTAACTGTTTTTCCTTCAGTGCTTCTATTTTCTCTACTAGTACTTTTTTAAGAGTTTCTTTCAACTCTTTCTCCTTCTTCGCGTCTTTCTTAGCTTCCTTTAACTTTTGCTCATATTTTCCCTCTATTTTCCTCATTAGTTCCTTCCTCTCTTTGCACATTTGCTCTTCTTTCTCTTTGAGGATTCTTTGTGTCTCCTCTTCAATCGCCCTCTCTGCCTTCTGAAACATCTCAGTGGTGTAATGGTTTCCTGTGTTCTTTTCTGTTATTTTTCTGATCTTGTTGAGGAGCTCTCTCGTCTGAGAACTATCAGAGAGTTTGTTGTTAAAGACGTGGTACTGGTCGTTACATTTGGCCACAAGCTCCTTCAGGTCTTCGCTTTCACTCAAGAACTCCTCGATAGGTTTCTTACTGAGCAGGTCACCATGGGTAAAGAGAACCATGCTGTATTTGTTTGCTTCCTCTCCAAAAATTTTCTGAATCTTCTCCACCGTCTTCTTTTCTTCTTCTGTGAATCGGTCCAGTTTGATGATAATCAGAAAGATATGGGGTCCAGGAGAAGCATACGAAATACACTGGGAGATATTTCTACATGTTGTCTCTTCATCAGTATTGGTGTCAAACAGACCTGGAGTGTCGATGACAGAAACCATCTGTCTATCCAGCTCACCATACGCCTTAGCACAGCCTGCGGTCACAGATTTAGAGGAGAAAACAGATTCAAAGCAGTTGTGTCCCAGGATGGTGTTTCCTGCTGCACTCTTCCCAGCTCCAGTCTTCCCCACCATCACAATCCGGATCTCTTCATTGTTGTACATGGTTGGTTCTGATTGGATGGAAAAAAAAAAGAAAGAACAACTTTGATTATCCAAACCTGAACTTATACAATTATCCCATTATTCTTTTTTTTTTTTTAGATTTTAGATTCAAGAAAAACTCATCTGATAACTTTAATCCTGTTGGATTAACTTTGAACAAGGTATGGGCTTCTACTGAAAATTAGTTAACACTTTTTGTTTAACTTTACAAACTAACTCAACAGAGCAGCAACACACATCAATCAATCAATTTTTATTTGTATAGCGTCAACTGTTATCTCGAGACACTTTACAAAAAGCAGGTAAAAAGACCTTACTTATTGCTATGTTACAAAAAGCAGGTAAAAGACCTTACTCATTGTTATGTTACAAAGATCCGGCCTATCCATCATGAGCACTTTAGCAAAGCAGCAAAAGTTTCAGTGGTAAGAAAAAACTGCCTTATTAAAAGGCAGAAATCTTCGGCCGAATCCCTGGCTCATGACGAAACAGCCTTCACAGGCCTAGACTGCGCCGGCACGACACATGATCTTCTAAATGTTTCAGGGTCACACTTTAAACCTAAAAAAGAAAATGTACCAAATTAAAATGCGAAGAAAGCCACTCGGGGTTTGTAGCATCGGTAACACTTTAAATTAAGGTCACAATAATCACCATTAGCCAGTTGCTTATTAGCATGTTCATTAGTAGCATAGGGGAGAGTGGGGTAAGTAGTGCCAATTTTTACTTAAAGTGCCTTTAAAGCAAGGGGATTACAGTAATGCCTCCAACTAAAATATGTACATATAGTTTAGGATGTTGTGCATCCCTGGGAACAATCACTTTGGATATTAAATAAACTGTTTGAGAAATATAGCTTTAGAAAAAAAAGTGTTTTTGTGGCACAACTTGCCCCCGGTGCGGGGTAAGTTGTGCCATTAGAGAGAATACACTGGGGTAAATTGTGCCATTGATAATTGAAGTAAAAAAGATCATTTTAATCTCACAAACATAATGCTATAAAAAAGCAAGACAAATTCAATACAAAATTACTTATTTAACGTTTATTTAAAGTTTTAACAACATCAGACATACTCATAGTATGAACACATACACAAAATAAAAATTCCAAAATGAGCACCTAAGCATCTGCAAATCATCTGCATCTGAATCTCTTCACAGATTCGGCCTACTACTGAACATCCCACTTGACAATGCTGCAGGGGAATGTGAACTTATGCTCCCTTCTGGCTGTACCACCAAGTTTTTGTGGTGTGTATAGTTTCTTGAGCACATCACCTCTAGGGATGACTCCTTCATCATTCTCTTTAAATGTGAAGATGGGCTTTCCATCAACAGATCTCTTACAACTTTGCTTCAGAAACTTTGCACTGATCTCGTCACCTTCAACATTCTCCACCAATCCAACATAGTTATAGGATTTTGATTTCTTACCAAACTTCACAATAACAAAGTCACCAGCAGACAGATCCTTGTCACCATCATCATCACTCTGGACATCTGAACTCTCAAAATCAGTGGCATCGCTAAATGGAATCGGAAAGTCACTCTCTTCTGAGCTACTGGAGAGCACTTTCTTCTTGGGTTTGGTTGGTTTTGACCCTTTCAGAGCCCCCTTCTTATTTCCACTCCTTTTCTTCTTTTCAGCCCCATCCTTTTCTCTGCTGTGTGTCTTCTCCAGGCCATCTTCTGCCTCATCATCGGTGGTGGAGCTTTCTTCTGAGCTACTGTACACGACCGTTTTCTTCTTGGTTTTGGTTTGATTTGCAGCTTTCAGAGCCCTTTTCTTCTCTCTTTCATTCTTTTCTTTTCCTGTTCAGCCTTTTTATCTTCTTTTTCTTTGTGAGCCTTCTCCAACTCCATCTTCTCAGGTGTGTTTTCACTTTCTTTCCTACAATTCTGTTCTTTCTTTCTGTGGCTTTTGGCAAGGGAAGAATGACTTCTGGAGACACATAACCCAAGTGAGCAGAAGAACCAGATTCATCACTTGATGAATGCTCGGGATTTGGCAGAGTGGCAGGTGGCTCTCCTGGGTCTGAACCTGCTTCAAGGAAAGGAAAGGAACTTTATTGTCATTGAACACAGGGAACAACAACATTGCGTGATGGAGGGTAAGCCTGATGGAGGATAAGCCTGAGCCGCGCCACTATGCGCACCGCCACTATTGGCCTACCAGAAGATGTCCCTGTTGAAAGGGTATATGCCCGTTGCTCTGAAACCTGAGGTTATGTTTGTTGGTGACATTGCAGAGAGGAATGCTTGCTTCACAAGTTCCAGGACCTCATAGATTGATACGGTTCGCCCAGGATG
This sequence comes from Labrus mixtus, assembly GCF_963584025.1. Taxonomy (NCBI): domain Eukaryota; kingdom Metazoa; phylum Chordata; class Actinopteri; order Labriformes; family Labridae; genus Labrus; species Labrus mixtus. The sequence goes on along the minus strand of NC_083619.1, from coordinate 28,267,329 downwards.
TCATCGCATCCACCCATCCATCGCTCGGTTATAGTAGGTTTTGAGTGGTCCATAGACAGTTTTGTCTAATGGTTGCAAGTGGTGTGAGGTGGCAGGGTGAGCATAATGACCCTATTCTCTTTAGCAATTGTCACTGACTTGAGTGAGATGTGAGACTCATGGTTGTCCAGAATGAGCAGGACTGGGTGATCGGTGGAGCAGTTGGTGTGGCGGATGAAGTGCTCCAGGAAGATGAGGAACCTGCTGGTGATCCGTTCATAAGGCTGTCCTTGAAGCGGACACGCAGGAAAAAGAACATGGGTGGGACTGCATTTCCAGTGGCGTTTACTGCACAGGCCACAGTGACAAGCTCTCCTCTTTCAGCAGATGTTACTGAACCCACTTGTTTCTTCCCTTTCTCTGTGACAACCTGCTTGGGTATCTACACTGTCGTCACACCAGTTTCATCCATGTTGTACATCATGTGTGGAGGGAAGCTGTACCTGAAATGAGATAAAAGGTAGTGCTGATGATCAGAGAAGTTTAAAGCAGTTTTAACATACTTGGCATGATGGATTTTGGTCTAAAATTAAGAATGTCACATAGTTTTAGTGATCAAATGTAAGAATACAATGTACAATAACAATAAAATACAATAAAGTAATATATAGTATAGTATATATAGTGCCACTGGCACAACTTAACCCAGGCCCTTTGGCACAAATTACCCCAAGTCCACCATTTTGAAAAAAATGTATCCCCCAGCTGTTTTGAGCTAGCATCATGCTAACTGTATAGACTCATGGTGTAGCTTACTAAAGCACTAAAACATGTGTGAACTGTTTTCAAAGTTGTCTATACACAGCAAAATTCAAAAAACCTTGATCATAGAAATTTTACTTTGGAGGACAAAAAATTGTTTTTTGAACTTAAATGTGCTTACCTCTCAAGCCATGTGTCTCCCTTCTTTGCAGGATGAGTGAAATGGATGCCTCTTCAAAAATATGTGGTCACATGACCAACTTCTTCTATGGTTTTCTAGATAACAGGGGTGGCACTACTTGCCCCTTGGCACAAATTACCCCACTCTCCCCTACTGGCTGTCGTCATTGAGAGCTTTATAGTCGAGCCCGATCAATAAATCTGTCAGCCGATCGGTACTGGCTAATTTTATCTCGGATATGCTGATATAACTAGGTTTATTCAATTTAAGTTTATTATTTATTTTTATATCGTTTTTTAATAGTTGTTTATTTCCATAAATGCTTTTGTTCAACTGTAAAAAAAAAAACTTGTCTTCATTATAAATCTTTATGACAAGTGTTTTATAATGTGTGTATATCTATTTCTATCCATAAAGATTGAAGATAAATATAAGAAAGATATCGACCAGATATATCGGAAATGTTTTCTCCCTAAAAACGATATCAGCCCCAAAAATACATATCAGTCGGGCTCTACTTTATAGTACCTTACTCAATATGACCATAGTTTATAGCTACTAGGCCATTAACTAAGAGTTTGCCCTCAGTACCCTCCTAAATACAGCTGATTAAGAGAAAGTTAAGAAGTTGTTGAATCAGAATCAGAATCAGCTTTATTTATATGCTTACACACACAAGGAATTTAACTGGTGAACTGTGCTCTCTTTGTACAAGTATAACATTAAATATCAACAATAAACACAATAAGCAAAGACTGTACTGCCCTTTCTGCACGTTCCAATGTACAGGATTTGACAGCCAGATAACACTCAAACAAAAGTCCTCCAATAAAAACACAAGGCTTGTCTTTTCTTGATTTTACTTGAGTTCCTTTTGTTTTGTTTTGTTTTTGTAAAACTGCAATATTACAAAGAAAATAACAATATTTCAGTACAGATAACAAGTATACATTTACAAAGTATAAGCATTGCTATCTAAATTCAAGCAACCACAGAAATGCATAAAAATGCTAATTCAACACAAAGCTACATGCTATCATAACCATGAGGAAAACAGTTAGCCACTACATTTAGCATTAGCTAAGAGCACATGAAAGACAAAAACAACTAAAAGTTTCTGACTTGAATTTTGTGTTCATATCTCAACATTTTTATAATGAACTGAACATAAAACTTACAGACAAATGATCTCCAAGGCAGAAGCTTAACAGAAAACCATTCAGCAGCAACATGCATCCTCTGTCTCTCTCTGTCCTTCTTACTGCAGCATGTGACTTAATGAACTAACTACCCACAATGACCAATAGATGGCAGTATAAACCATGAACTAATGTAAAAATGAAATGTTTTTAATCTTTTAAATCTAACTTTTTATGACCACTTTTATTGACTAACATTTTTAACTTAATTCAAATTACTGACTTCAAAATAAAGGCAGCACAAAGACTAATATGTACAAGGCTAAATAAGAAACAGTGCAGTTGTGTGTAGTGCAAAAAATGCTGAAGTGACATAATAATAAAAAATGCAGTTATGTGACAGATGGGTTAATTTACATGAGGTAGAGTTTTACAGTATTTACATGATAAGTGTGTGTAGATCGATAATTTAAATTAAATAATATATACGTATATGTACATTCACAGAGACAGGTTGGTTCAGGGTTATTTCACAGTGACAGGTCTGACACTCTGTGACTGTTTAGTGTTCATCAGAGTGACAGCCTGGGGGAAGAATCTGTAACGCCTAGCGGAGGGGAGGAGTTTGAAAAGTTTGTGTCCGGGGTGTGAGGAGTCTGCTACCTGCCCGTTTCCCAACCCGGGACCGGTATCCCGGGTCGACACCAATGATTTTTTCTGCATTCCTGATCGTCTGTTGCAGTCTGTGTCTGTCCAGTTTGGTTGCAGATTCAAACCAGACAGTGACCCCAAACATAATTTGTGCCCACGTATGAGGTCTTCAAAATGCCAACAGATACAAGGTGCATGTTACCTTGTAAATTAAATGTACTGACTTACCTTTACTGACAGCCATATTTGGGTGTTGGAGAGAGAAGCTGATGTGTTTCTTAGCTGAAGAAGAAAAGTTTTTAGTCTGTCAGTGGAAACACTTCCTTATAACTGCACGGAGCCTCACTCTGTTCACCCCTCCCTGCAGCATTTACAAGAAGTGACTACGTTTCCTCAAAATGAACAAAGAGGAGGTGAAACCAAACTGCCTTAGCCCTCCCCTTATTGGACATGACAACATGATCTTATGCGAAGATAAACACAAAAGTTCAATAAACGGGACGTAATAATAATAATAATAGTAATAATAATAAAACATTTGATTTATAAGCGCTTTTCAAAACTCAAAGACACTGTACATTTGTTAAAAAAAACAGAAAGAACAGCACAGTAAGGACAGACTAACAGACAATGCAACAGTACTCACAAATCATAAAGATAACAACAATAAAGGTAAACTACAGAAAACAAAACATACATCACAATCAAACATTAAAAGCTTGTTTAAAGAGGTGAGTTTTGATAAGTGATTTGAAAGTAGGAGGGTCGGTGCAGTGTTGAATGTGTGTAGGGAGTGAGTTCCAGAGGGAGGGGGCAGCTTTGGAGAAGGCTCTGCCCTCCCAGGTTCGGTGCTTGGTTCTAAGAGGGGGAGATAGGAGGTTGGCTTTTGAAGAACGGAAGCTGCGTGCAGGAGTGTGAGGGTGAAGGAGAGCCGTGAGGTAGGAGGGGGCCTGGTGGTTAAGGGCTTTATGTGTGAGGAGAAGGATTTTGAATTGGATACGGTAAGGGACAGGGAGCCAGTGGAGATTTTGCAGGACAGGGGTGCGGCGAAAGAGAGGTGCGGCGAAAACAACAGAGGTAGAGAGCACCTACAGAGTAACCTGGATCCTTTCGAGGTTTAACTGTGTATGCAGGGACAAGTTGATTTGTATCCTCTGATGCTGGAAGTCAGCACATGAGACAGAAAGAACAATGGGAGACCACCACCTCAGTTAAGGGATGGTATACAACAGAGGGAATGTCCTCTTTACATGATCAGCTCTAAAAATGGAACGGTAAGACGTAGCAACAACTATTATAAACTAATCTAAGCAAACAAACATTATCAAGCAAGGCTTGTGAATGAGGTGTAAAAGTGTAGTTGTGTGTGTGTGTGTGTGTGTGTGTGTGTGTGTGTGTGTGTGTGGATGAGAGAGAGAGAGAGAGAGAGAGAGAGAGAGAGAGAGATGGTGGAGAGAGACAATGTGGCTTCGTCAACATGGTGACAAAATAGTGGACAACAAAGGAAGCCGTGTGTCCTTGTGGATTCAGGGATCAGTGGGCTTCCTTCAGTTGAATGACGTCTTATAAAAAATCAAAGGGAAGAAACTCTTCTTTTAGCTCGAACCTGATAGCATCTGATTGCGCTCAAAACTCCTAAAAATATGCCGTGGAAGTAGTCAGCTGAATCCTCTGATGCTTGAATTCAGCATGTGAAGAGTTACCTAGACTGAACAACCTCAGCTCTGGAGTTTAAACTATGTAAGAAAAGAGGAGAAAAGGGTTTGTCTCAAATGCTGGAGTCCATCTTGTTGGAGAGTTTATCCTCGGGTGTCAGCAGACAACACTTGAGGAGACAGAAGCAATGCCTGGCGATTGCTTTTAAAGACTGGAACTGCCTGTCGGTTAACCTCAGGCCCCCTCCAATGAGAATAGAGAATTCAGACACCCCCCACTTTTCACACCTATTTGTTAGTTGCTGTTGGGCTAAGACTCCTTTGTTTGGTTCCCTCCAAAATAACTCTAGTCAGGCTTGAGAACTGTGATACAGGCCTGAGTCCTTTGTCCAGCACACATGGCTGAGGCCCAACATCAGTATTGGTGTCAAACAGACCTGGAGTGTCGATGACAGAAACCTTCTGTCCATCCAGCTCACCATAGGCCTTAGCACAGCCTGCGGTCACAGATAGAAAGGAGAACATTGATTTACAGTCTTCCTTTACCAGGATGGTGTTTCCTGTGGCGCTCTTCCCAGCTCCAATCTTCCCCACCATCACAATCCGGATCTTCTCATTATTGTATCGGGTCAGTTCTGATGAGATGGCAAAAGAACAGAACAGTTTTTATTCAATCACACAGTTTGGACAAGATGATGGAAGGGGAACCCTCAAAGCCACAAAAGAGATAATTTCCAAAAGCCCCGGTTTCTCGCAGTATCTTTTCAGGGTCCTGATACTCGTGACAATGTGATGCTGATGTGCCAAAAGCATGTGTAGTTTCAGATCTGCATAAGTAAAGCCCCAACACGACTAATGGGATATTTAGAGAAGCAGGTCATTCCACAGAGAGTTAACTTTACTCAAGTATAACTTCACAAGATGAGGAATGTGATAACTTCACAAGATGAGGAATGTGATAACTTCACATTCCTCATTTTCGTACAAATGGCTGCTGCTCCTCTGATATAACTCGATCACTTTGAATTGCCTTGTTGAAATGTGCTGTATAAATTAACTTGCCTTGCCTTGTCTTGTAGATTAAAATAACAACTTTAATCTCGTGAATGAATGACTTTCTTCTTTTACAACTTTTTTCTCATAAATGTACGAGTTCATTATTTAAAAAGTCTTCTGGGGGCTTTAATTTTCTGATGAGAGATTGAAGACAGAAATTTATTAGATTCAGCTTTTGGTTAATTGATGACAACGGAGAAAATTCTAATTTCATCTAATACAACTTGACTTTTTTACAGTTATAAATAGTGTTGTAGTACTCAACTTTTTGAAGGTCTCGTCTCGGAAACGGAAGTAGTTTTACTTTTTCAGACTGGACGGACTGCTGATTTTAAATCATGACCGGTCAAGACCACCACTGATGGGCTATTTTTCCACTTCATTACTGTGATTAGAAGAAAAACATAACTTTTAAGTGTTTTGTCTCGCTCTTGATCCCTAAATGTCTTGGTCTTGGTCTTGTCTCAGTCTCGATCTTGATCCCTAAATGTCTTGGGTCCTGGTCTTGGTCTTGGTCTTGTCTCAGTCTTGATCTCGATCACTAAATGTCTTGGTCTTGTCTTGATCCCTAAATGTCTTGTCTCAGCCTCGAACCCTAAATGTCTTGGTCTTGTCTCGATCACTAAATGTCTTGGTCTTGTCTCGATTCCTAAATGTCTTGGTCTTGTCTCGATCCCTAAATGTCTTGGGTCCTGGTCTTGGTCTTGGTCTTGTCTCAGTCTCGATCCCTAAATGTCTTGGTCTTATCTCGGCCTCGATCCCTAAATGTCTTGGTCTTGTCTCGATCCCTAAATGTCTTGGTCTTGTCTCGGTCTCGATCCCTAAATGTCTTGGTCTTGTCTTGATCCCTAAATGTCTTAGTCTTGTCTCGGTCTCGATCCCTAAATATCTTGGTCTTGTCTCTGCCTCGATCCCTAAATGTCTTGGTTTTGCCTCGGCCTCGATCCCGAAATATCTTGGTCTTGTCTTGATCCCTAAATGTCTTGGTCTTGTCTCGGTCTTGATCCCTAAATGTCTTGGTCTTGTCTTGATCCCTAAATGTCTTAGTCTTGTCTCGGTCTCGATCCCTAAATATCTTGGTCTTGTCTCTGCCTCGATCCCTAAATGTCTTGGTTTTGTCTCGGCCTCGATCCCGAAATATCTTGGTCTTGTCTTGATCCCTAAATGTCTTGGTCTTGTCTTGATCCCTAAATGTCTTAGTCTTGTCTCTGCCTCGATCCCTAAATATCTTGGTCTTGTCTCTGCCTCGATCCCTAAATGTCTTGGTTTTGTCTCGGCCTCGATCCCGAAATATCTTGGTCTTGTCTTGATCCCTAAATGTCTCAGTCTCAGTCTCGATCCCTATATATCATGGTCTTGTCTCGGCCTCGGCCTCGATCCCTAAATGTCTTGGTCTTGTCTCGATCCCTAAATATCTTGGTCTTGTCTCGGTCTCGATCCCTAAATATCTTGGTTTTGTCTCGGCCTCGATCCCTTAAATGTCTTGGTCTTGTCTCAATCCCTAAATGTCTTGGTCTTATCTCGGCCTCGATCCCTAAATATCTTGGTCTTGTCTCGGCCTCGATCCCTAAATGTCTTGGTCTTGTCTCGGTCTCGATCCCTAAATATCTTGGTTTTGTCTCGGCCTTGATCCCTTAAATATCTTGGTCTTGTCTCGATCCCTAAATGTCTGGGTCTTGTCTCGATCCCTAAATGTCTTGGTCTCGGTCTCGATCCCTAAATATCTTGGTCTTGTCTCGGTGTCGATCCCTAAATATCTTGGTCTTGTCTCGGTCTCGATCCCTAAATATCTTGGTTTTGTCTCGGCCTCGATCCCTTAAATATCTTGGTCTTGTCTCTGCCTCGATCCCTAAATGTCTTGGTCTTGTCTCGATCCCTAAATGTCTTAGTCTTGTCTCAGTCTCGATCCCTAAATATCTTGGTCTTGTCTCGGGTGTGTCTTGGTCTCACTTAGTGTTGTCTTGACTATGACACTAGTTATAAATGTATTGTTGAAATTCCTTTAATATCCTACTTTAAATCGTGCTGCAGTATAAACATTAGAGTCCAGATGTAAGCTAGATCATGAATACAAATGTACTTATCATTATTGGACCTTCATGCAATCAATCGACCCACCCTCTTTATCTGTTTTAAGAAATGATCAAATTTCCCTGAATTGATGGGAGGGAAACTAAACTTGGAAAATAACACTTCATAGCTAAACCTGATAATTATTTTAGAGGATCTCTGAAACATGGCACATTAATTAAACTCAGAAAAACTTAGAATTAAGAAAAACTGACTTATTTCATCATTTTTTAGCGGAGCTCTTAATAAGTCAACTCACCACGGAGAGTGTAACCTCTGTAGGTACCACAAGCAGGCCTGATAACTGAAGGCTCTACCTCCCATAGTACATTTAGAGACTGTAGGTACGACGAGCAGGCCTGATAACTGAAGGCTCTACCTCCCATAGTACATTTAGAGACTGTAGGTACCACGAGCAGGCCTGATAACTGAAGGCTCTACCTCCCATAGTACATTTAGAGACTGTAGGTACCACGAGCAGGCCTGATAACTGAAGGCTCTACCTCCCATAGTACATTTAGAGACTGTAGGTACCACGAGCGGGCCTGATAACTGAAGGCTCTACCTCCCATAGTACATTTAGAGACTGTAGGTACCACGAGCGGGCCTGATAACTGAAGGCTCTACCTCCCATAGTACATTTAGAGACTGTAGGTACGACGAGCGGGCCTGATAACTGAAGGCTCTACCTCCCATAGTACATTTAGAAACTGTAGGTACCACGAGCAGGCCTGATAACTGAAGGCTCTACCTCCCATAGTACATTTAGAGACTGTAGGTACCACGAGCAGGCCTGATAACTGAAGGCTCTACCTCCCATAGTACATTTAGAGACTGTAGGTACCACGAGCGGGCCTGATAACTGAAGGCTCTACCTCCCATAGTACATTTAGAGACTGTAGGTACCACGAGCAGGCCTGATAACTGAAGGCTCTACCTCCCATAGTACATTTAGAGACTGTAGGTACGACGAGCGGGCCTGATAACTGAAGGCTCTACCTCCCATAGTACATTTAGAGACTGTAGGTACGACGAGCGGGCCTGATAACTGAAGGCTCTACCTCCCATAGTACATTTAGAGACTGTAGGTACCACGAGCGGGCCTGAAGGGATTCTGGAAGCATAATGTTCTGGGGTAATTCTGCACTATTAGCTCTTTAAGATAAGCTGGTGCCTGACCATTAAGAGCTTTGTAAATGAGAAGAAGGATTTTAAATTCTATCTTCGATTTTATAGGGAGCCAGTGCAGAGAAGCCAGTACAGGAGAATAGTTGTCCCTTTTCCTAGGCAGTACACGAGCTGCAGCATTTTGGACTAGTTGAAGAATCTTTAGAGACTTAAGAGCACCCTGATAAAAGAGAATTACAGTAATCCAAAATGGAGGTAACAAATGCATAAACCAGTTTTCCTGCATTGTTTTGTGACAGGCTATGCCTGATTTCGGATATATTACGAAGGTGAAAATAGGCTGTTCTTGAAATTTGTTTTAGCTTTAAATGTAAATGAGCTGTGTCTGACCACGCCCCCTCTCTGGAAGGGCTTGGGTGTACTCGGTCTTTCTTGCTCCATGTCCTGTTGTTTACGGTGAGAAGGCAGACTCAGAGGGCAGAACTAACACCTAGCTGTGGGAGTGTCACCCACCTGGGGGAGGGGTTACTGCCCTTTGTGATGTCATGAAGGGAAAATGTCTCTCCATAACAGTGTAAACCAGAATTTCCCTCAGGGATTCATAAAGTATGTAAAATTTAAATAATTAACCCCATTCATACGCCATCAACAAAGCAGTGGGAGCAACATGGGGTTAAGTGTCTCGCCCAAATACACATCGGACATGTGGCTGCAGGAGCTGGGGATCAAACTCCCGACCTTCCGGTTGAGAAACGACCGACTCTACCCTCTGACCCACAGCCGCCCTTTATTTGTCTCATAATTTGATATGAAAAAGACAAATAAAGCCGAGACATTGTGTACAGAAAACCATTTCATAAATTCACAACACACAAAGAGGGCTGAGGTCAAATCAAACAGCAGGCTGCGTTATGACATTTTATTGACAGTCTGGAGTTAAATCACATATAAGTACATTTTGTTGATACAGTTTTTTCACATGTAGGAAGCACACGGAAGCCATCACGATACACCCAGAAGGTAAATGCAAAGTATGTAAATATTTCATACCATCTCTTTTCAGTGAGTTCTGAACCTTTCTATGTTTTATTGTACATGTGCGTTAGAAAGAGTCATTCGAGGCACTGATGAACAAGTGATACATTTATTATCTTCAGTTAACAGAAGGCATCATGAGTCATTCAAGAGATGATACATTGCAGTGTCTTTATTTTAAAAACGGTGAGAAGTGTACAAGTCAAAGAACAGTTTAGTCGTTTCTATGGTCAGTCTCTGAACCCATGACTTCCTCTGTGGGAGTATATTTAAATCGTATTTAAGGTGCAAATGGACGAACGCCACCTCATATTTCACTTTCAGTGCACTCCAACTTAATCTGTCTTGAAGTCTTACTTTGGTCATCCCATGATGTGATGAGCAATGATCTTAGTGGGTTCACTTCTAGATGAGACTTGACCAGTGACATGGGTGTGATCAGATCTTTATCCTGTCTAAACCAGTTCCCTTTCTGCTGGTCTCGTCTGATTCGTATTTAAAAAGGAGGCTGGATTTTTGTTTTGTTTTCTTGCGATATTTTCCTGGAAAAAACTGAATCCACTGAATGCAGCAAACTTTAACTTACTGTGCTAAGGCTGGCTGCACACTAGGCAACTTTCATATCTTATCATGTTTAAAAAATGTGTTAGACCTCAGACGTGAGGACAGTTTCAACCGATAAAAAAAAATTAAAGAAAAAAAATACTTCCTGTCCGGGTTGTTCTATTCTGTCCAGCTTGACGCGTGCCTGCAGCGAGCTCCGCCAAAATTAGACTGGCAGCGTTTTTGAAACGGAGCAAAGTGTAGTGGCGCTGCTGGCACGCTCTGAAGACGGACCGCGGCACTCGCTGTGGAAACAGGAGCATTGACTAGAATGGCTTATTGACCGCGGCGCTCACAGGGGACGTGGAAATTGGCAGGGTTCCTGATGACTATAATAATGACCATAATAATATTAAAAAATTTGAGTATTTAGGGGATGATCCAAATGATTTTTTTTTTCTGAAGCACACTAATGACTCGATGGATGATTGGCTGAACGCACTCTGAGATAAACATGTTAATGGTTATATATGTTAACGTGTCAAAGTTAGATTTCCATGCATAGCGTTTAGAGACCGGCAGTGTGTTAATTTAAAAAAAAAAAAAAACTGGACATATCAATGTTTCATGAAAGAAAAAAACATATAAAATTATAAAAAGGAAGAAAATAAAAAAAGTTAAATTCTTGAAATCCTGAAAGAAATCAATCCAAGCTTTAGTGGAATTTGAATGCATTTTGATTGTCACTCAATTTAATGTGTGGACTTGTGGGTAACGTAGTTTAATAAAATAAATAAAAAATGCAGTGCGCTTACATGTTGAGTGAGCTGTCCAGAGATGTTGAAACTAAATTCAGTCATTCATTAAAAACATGACCAAAAGTATTACACCCGTCTACCCAAAATATCACATCACTGTTACATGTATTTTCACTGTAGTTGTTTTGGCGTTTGCAGTACAGTTTTGTGTTGTTTTTTTCACCAATTAAGAAAATGACTGAATCTTTTTCATGCAAGTTTTTCAAATTTCATATTCAATTAATTTTTTTTCTTACTCAGAAGTTGATGTGGGATCCATATCTATTTGGAGGTTCATGAAATTTTTTATGTATCACATTATTTGAGTCCGCTTTTAGGCAGTTTATATAAGTTTTGATTTTGCCTTTAGTGAACTATAACTCTGTCCTGAACAGATATAAGGATATTTTTAGGAGTGTAAACAGATAGGCAATCGTTCATTATCTGAATATAGGAATACTTAGGGTGTTTTCACACATGCACAAAACTTCCTCAAAACTTCCTGAACTTTTTGTACCTATGACTGATTTAGAGATCAAAATAAATAAAAGTGGGGCCTAGGTTTAAAATATCCAAATTCCCCTTCAGGTTAAAATAAAATATCGGAAAATAGGAGGATATTTTGTCATCTTCCATCCAGACATGCCTCATTTCAGGTTTTTAAACACACCTTTAACCAACCAGTCAGATCCCACGCCCATCTACAGTAGCGCTGGCTGTGCGCTCGGGAGCGTTTGCATGAAGCATTTGTTCGCTGAGAAGAAAAGCGCTGCACGTACGTTATGTCTTTATGACAACAGTCGCTGTATGACTGACACTGCTACGCTACTTTTTACTGCTTCTTTTATATTTGAGATCGCCGATGACTTGAACAGCGCCTTTCTAAAATGTTGAAAGATTTTCAACTCAAAGTGCTCGGCAGTGGGCGCACAGAAAGGTGAAGTGCTCAGAAAAACAACGCTGGCCCTTCGCTTTGTCTCCCCGTGCAGCCGCCTGCTGCTGCAAACGCTCTCTCGGAAAAAAAAATCTGGGGCTCAGATAAAAAAAAGGCTAGATGGACACGGAGCCTTAGACGTCAGATATCTTATAATCAATTCCCAACCTGCCTGGTAAATTAATTCAAGAGTCAACATCTTCTAGCAGGCTTACCAAAGAAGGCCGCTGAGCAAAATCAATAGCGGTTGCAAAACAAGGACTTTAATGGATTCATAAAATATATTCATAAATAATAACTCAGTGTTGCGTTTAGATTGCTCAGGAAAAAGAAGTTGTCACCAGCTCGATGCTAACAAAGTAGGCGAGGGAAGAAATAATGCGAACATCTTTTGGTTTGGATGAAGATGCATCATTTACTTCTAACTCACTACACAGGATTTAAAAAGCAATGGATGGGAGCCGGTTGTTATTTTACTTCATCGTCTGGATCAGGCTACTACACGATTGATATCTGTGTGTTCTGACCTCGGCATTCAGCTACGATGATCGTGGTTTAAAGGACACTTCTACCTGCATATCTGACAATCTCATCAGTCCGAAAATGTCGATGTTAGCTCTACAGAAAAAAGGATGAATGGAAAGTGTTTTCTCACAGTCCCCCCCCCCCCCCCCCCGCCTCCCCACCACATGTCCTCCCTCCTCCCTCCTCTGCTGACTTTTCATAGGATTCATCATTGGCGTCTCAGGAGTTTGGAGAAGAATCCAGAAGACGTCGGCTTGTCACTCCTGTCCCCCGCCTCCTCTTTGGCCCGGGTCTTCACCTCCCCCAGCCCCAGCTCCCCCTCCAGTTGCTCCAGCTCCGACTGGTCCAGCAGCTCAAAGTCCTCCACCTCGCTGTCCGACTCTTCGGCCAGCTCCAGCAGCCTGGTCGAATCTGGGAGTCCCGACCGCCCAAAGTCACTGAAAGCCGTGAAGCCGACCGCCGCTTCTATTCTCTCCTGAATGGCAGCTGTGACGGCAGCGGCGATGGCGTCGCCCGCCATCTGGTTGACTAATTCGAGGGCGTCTGCAGGTTGGTCTCTGTGAGGATCGGGTGTGTGCGTGGATTTGGTTGGCTTCTGGGGCTGATGTGGAGGCAAGGGAAGGCCGATGCTGAGGTCGTCGTCGTCCTCGCCGTTTGTTGTTGCGCCGTTGTCAAGTGAGGGGAATTCTGGAAGGCCGCCAGTGAAGGCTTCTTCTCTGTCGAGGTCTGTGAGGACAAGGGAGAAAAGTATTACATTTAAGATAAGTAAACCTGAAGCTGCATTCTAGAAATCAAACGTCTTTATTTCAAACTCTAAAGGTGTCTAAAGGATGTTGTGGAGTTCATGAACGTACCCTCTGAGTTCTCAGTCTGTGGCGTGTGTCCCTCCGACAGGTTGAAGGTACCGTTGTCCGTCCACGTCATGTCAGACACCTCTGTGTCCGATACAGACATCTCCTTACACACTGTGGAGTCGAGCTGCGGGAGAAAACCCCCATGGAGACGTCAGCTTTTAGAGTGCAGTGCAGGAACTTTTTTTAAAAACATCTTTTGCAAAGGATTCGATTCTGATGTGGATCATGTGTTCTCAATTTCAATCATCCTCCACTGAAGCCAGATTGTCCGCCAGCAGAGGCGTAATTATATCGACATGCGATCATGATCAACAAACCTTGGGAAACATGGAGGAGAGATCGGATTCGATGCCCTCTCTGTCAGCCTGAGTCTGCAGGATTCTTCTCTCTGAAGGAAGAAAACATGAACACAGCTGATTCAGTTTCTTTAATCACATGGATTGTGAAATGCGAGAAGGAAGCTTAATGTCTTTGAAGGGCAGAAGTAAAAACAGTATTGTGTATGTGTGAGTATTGAACTTTCATCATATGCACAAAACTTGTTTTTAAACGAGTGCTGACTGCATTAACTAGTTAATCGCGATTCATTAATCCCATGTTATTTTGTCCCTTCAGGCTCTCCGTAGATAGTGGTCCTCAGTGTCTCCCTGTAGTCTCAGTGATGTAAAAGAAGGACACTGCTGCATCTTTGAATGTCTCATTTCACTTTAACAAACTCTCAGACAGCTCAGCTGACGAGTCCAAAGTAATATCCACCTTATGACATCACACATTGACCTTATGACATCACACATTGACCTTATGACATCACACATTGACCTTTCGTACCGTTCCTTTGAGATGTTTGACGTCAGTTTGGGATCCCTAACCACTTCCTGTTTCTGGGCTTAACTTCATGTCCTATCCTTCACTCTACAGGAAGGGCCTTACTGTATTTCAAAATTAAAGCACACAGCAAGTAAAGTACTCTCTAAATCCAGCTAACTTCATCAGGAATAAGCCTATTATCAGGGATTAAATCTGATGAACACTACAATTAGAGCCTATCTTTTTCAGCAAGTAAAAGAGCTTCTATTTGCAGTCTATTGTGGCTCTTATATAAAAGTATTTTGCATTCTCATTTTATTTAGATGCAAGGTTTGCAGTCCAGGACATTACTGTTTCATCTGATGTAAACTGTATGAGCTGAAGCCCTGATGATGCAGACATAGTCCACACTGATTAGTTGGGTACTTACCATGGTTTTCTTTAATTTTCTGAAGAAACTCCCCGATGCCAAAGTCCAGCTTCTGCAGAACTGGCTCCAGCCACAAACTGACGTCATGAGATGAAATCAGAGGCCACAGGAAAACACCCAGCACTGCAGAGAGAAGCCAAGAGGGACACAAAGAAGGAACAATAAAACATTATAAACCAGTTTAAGAAGCCATAAACATTCACTCAAACATCACTGATTTCTTTCTCTTTGTAGGATCAGGTTTGCTCACTGTGCATTTTTAGAAACTATTGCATTAAAATGAATTGTGTACAACGCTTCACTGATCAGCTCAGAGGGTTTTTTAAATATCTCTCATCAAAGTGATCAACTGTTACGCTGATGACACACTGATATCCGTCATACACCTCACATATAGGGCTTTCACACTTTCTGAAAACTCCCGAAAAACTCCTGATATTTCCTGGTGTGTGAACACAAACAGGAGTGAGCTGATGTGAAAAGGCAGCAGGATATTCTCCGGGGAATTCACCTCGAGCCAATGAGAGAGGGGTAAAGTTTATATATACTGTGGCTGCTGCACGGTGCATAGAGTGTAAACACGTGACTGCTACGATGCATTACATTTCTGTTTACCAGTATGTTGTTCTCCACTCTTTTGTGGATGTTGTCATTCCATTGAACTGCACATAGCATTGATATAAAGGCAAATATTCTCATTATAGTGTTTCTCATTTTCTCATATTCTCATTATACTCTGTTGCTTTGTCCGCTATTTCCACAAAGTTTTAACATCACGTCTTACCTCAGGAGACCCCCCCCCCCTCTCCTGACTGACCGGTACATATGTATTATCATGCTTTTAAGACCAAAAGTTTATTCTACTTTTTATATTTGTAAATGTGTCCTACCAAACAGAGAAGGTCAGAATTTCAGTGTTGGCAGAAACGTGTCTTAGCTTAAGGTCAATTTAACCAAAACCAGTAATACCAACCTGCAGCCTCCCTTTGAGTGATGATCTAGTTTCAGCACGACGGAAATGAATTTTCAAAAACTTTCTTTACTCACCTAGAATATATGAGATAACAATCCCTGGAATGTAGCGTCCTAAGACGGCGAAGAAGGTGCAGAAACTGCAAACCAGCAGACAAAACTGGAACAAAGAGAAAATAAAGAGAATGAAACATAAGAAAATGACTTTTCTACTCAGTTTAAAGTCAGCGCAGGTTACACTCTTCATTCAAAGATCCAATCAAAGAGACCCTGTCCTCTGACTGGATTTTCATGTTCATGTTCACTACGCCCTCTAGTGTGAGCTTCTGGTAGCGCTTAGCACAGGAGGAGAGGCCCAGTTTGAATGTTGTGATCACAAGCTGCAACAAACTTTTCTACTGACTCTACCTTTAAACATGGGACATGTACCGACCTTCTCAAGCAAGTACAGACTTTCTTTACATGCTGAGCTATTCCTTTAAGATGTAGCAAATGTTTCCATCTACTCAGTGCATGCCAACTACAGTTAGAGAGACCCACCTTTTATCTCCTGTAGGTAAACATTTGACAGTTAATCTTAAATCAAATCACAATTCAGTTACCGCACTGACTGATTCAATTTGTTCAACTTTGAAAACAGGGACATGCTGATAATTTTTTCTACCTCCCTTTTTGTATCTGATTGGGCAAAATGCGTCCAGAAACCATGTGACTCTTAGCAGTTGAGGTTAATATTGGGGAGTTTTCATCCTCTGCCTCACCTTGCCGGGGTTTTGCTGCTTGAAAGCCGATGTTTCCTGCAGGAAAAGTTTGAGGGCGTCGCTGAGCTGAGGTCCAGTCCCAGACTGGCTGTCCTGGCCGGAGTCGATGATCTCCCAGCTACAAGAAAAGACATGCAGAGGCAGCGTTAGCCATGTTTAGGATAATTCAGTGTGTATGCTGCCACTCACAGGGGATAACTGGGTGTATCAGTGTCTGATGGAAGAGATTTGTTTTTAACAATGACAGAAACATTCAAGTAAAACATTTCCGCAGCAGCAGCTGGAGTTGACAGAGTTTCTTCAACATGACGACGGTCGAAAGTGCTGCATTTTGCTTTAGTTTAGAAACCAAAACAAACTGCTGTTTGGCCACGCCTCCTCCATACTGAAGCCTCCGCTCTCCACCAGAGACACACCTCCAACCCCCCTCTACTCACGTTCGCAAGAAGGAGTTAAGCCCAAGCGGCGGACAGAATTGTCCTTGGTTCGAGCTGCAATTGCCTGTGGCCTGCATTGATTTGTTAGCATGCTAATGTTAGCGCTCTTTAGTTAGCTTGTAGCTTCACATTGCATGTTAATTGACGGGGATCTAAAAACGATTACGTAACCTCCAAATAATCAGTGAGTATGTTCTTCTTCTTCTCTCTAGTTCTTGACTAAAACAGCTTTTATACACAAGGGGAGGAGCCGGCCGTCCCGTCCATGTAAACACGGCTCTGACAACAACACAGCCAGCGGGACTCGAGCTTCTCCCTCATTGTAGACAGTCATGACTCAGAGACACATTTACACAGGACAGACTGGATTTATTTATATTTATGTGTAACATGTCGCACATTCTTCCTTTAAGTGGTACAAAGTTAACTTTGGGAAACCACCAGGAAATGTGGAAGCTATGTGAAGGCGTACCAAAACATGTAGCAAAATATAGTTAGATAAAAAAAAAACTGGCTCTCAATATCATTTTAAAAATACCATTATATTGCACTTTCTCCCCCCATGACCCCCTCCTGTATCTGCTTGACTTCAAGGAACAAGCATGAGTGTTCACGAGAAATTACAGTATCTCATATACTCCCACCTACCCAAACACCCAGCCTTGTCTCACATAACCCTTACGAGGAAAGGTCAACCCGCTGCTCCCCTCTCGACTTCCAGGCACATGCCCACAGCAGGACTCCGACTTCCAGTGAAACATGATGGCTGGAACATGTGACAGCAATACTGTGAAGCCATTAAAGCAGTAAGTGGCGGACAGATAAGCAACTCTCCCTTCCAAGAAAGACAGACATTTTCCTAGATAGTCATGTCAGGCTTCGTGGATTCGGGACTGTCAAGTTTCATCTCATCACAGATCACCCGGAGCGTGGAGGAGGGTTCATTACAGTTTGTTTACCAGCCAACATGGACACAAACTCTTTAACTTGGAAGTGCCAGGGTTCACTGGGTACAAGTGGGCCACGTTCATTAGTAGAAAATAATATTAAAAATTACATCCACTTCTTCGTTTTGCAGTAAAATTTAAGTTTGCCAGCCAGAGCAACACTTCGCTCTGCTACGTTCTGAACACATGCCACATCCATTTTCTATGTAGACCACTTCAAGTGCACGTCAAGCTGAACAACCCGGACAGAAAGTGAGAAAGGGACAGCATCTGATCAAACGCTGTATGCAGACAACCGACCGTATATGCCATGACTTTATCAGCATTACGTCACAATATGCACAAAACGAACAACATATCAACTTCGGAGAGGCAAAGAAACCTGTTGTTTGCACGTTTTTCCTCTTTTCTGGGGGGAGGGGGGATCTCTCTGGTGCCTTTATTGGAGAGATGGGACAATGGATAGAGTCGGAAATCAGGGAATGACTTGCGGGAAAGGAGCCACAGGTTGGACTTGAACCTGTGCTGCCTGCTTTGAGGACTATAGCCTCCAAACATGGGGCTTGTGCACTAACCACTGCGCTACCAGCAGTACAGTGGTTCTCAACTGGTCCAGCCTCAGGACCCACCACCAACTCCTTCATGAGAAATAGCGACCTAAATTTCAGATATATTTCAACCAATCACATTTGTTCAATGAAAAACTGTGCAGTTTGGGTTCCTGGAGTTGAGAAACACTGGTCTAGTATATGACCTGACCTTGATTTATGGAAAACGAGAACTCTCCATCTTCTCGTTTTTCATGACCATCCTAAAAGAAAAGTCGCCACGTGGCCTGACCGCTGTGCATTCAGAGTCTGTGTGCCACCTGCTTATAAAGATGTTCACAATGCTACTGCTGTGCCATGGATACCTCAGCATGACACTCCAAGCAGACCCACAGTTATACAAGTATTAATGTTAAAAGCAGCACCTCATCCTGGTGCTGGTTAACGCTGTGGCTACATACAGGTTGACACTGTGGAGGCTTATCTACGGTGGGCCTGAAGGGACAAAATAGCATGTGATTTAAAAAAAAATCATGCATTCATTTGACCTTCATTGCATCGCGATTAACCTGTTAATGGTTTCAGTCCTAGTTAAAACAATAAGGTAAAGTGGTAAAGTAGACTTTTACTTATAGGGAAAAAAGTCTAATGTAATCCTGGCAGATAAAAGCTTCCGAACAGAATGCACTGGAAGCAAACATTCAAGAAGAAGAACAAGCCCCAGCCAATTTCAGCACCTTAGGACAGAATTAGGGGGAAGTGAAAAACACTGATGTTACTGCTTGATGCCAGATATAATGGGCTTTAATTTAAGGTCAAAGTGTAAAAAATTGGAGGCGCCATCTGGAAACCAGAAAGATATAATCTACTCAAAAGAAAACCCAAAACACAGAAGAAGTATCCTGTAGCAGACAGTTTGATTAAAAAAATCGGACACCATTGGGGTTCAAATTGTCTGACTGCTTGATGTTTTCAGTGAAGCACATCTCCGTAGATTCTGGCTTCGATATAATCCAGAAGCATTTGCACAACTTGACAAGAATAACTGTCATCCCAACACACACGGGTTGTAAATCAAGACTTTCAGCCCTCAAGGCAGTCACATGCTGTTTGAGCTCATCGAACCCTTAGTATGCTAAGAGGCTAACGTGTCCGGTTTCATCTCTGTTGATCCTTGCAGACCACCGCCTTCCAACAGTGGACCAATCAACCAGCCAAGAAGTTTCACCACAGAAAAATGTGCAACATACAACGGAGAAAATGACAACAACGACGTCAGCGGAGGCGAAGTCAGGGGACATGAGCAGCTGTCGGGCAGATATCACTTTTTACCCAACCGGTAATCTCTGAAACAACACAGGGAGCGGCATGTCTGAGCCCCTAACAAGCCCAGTGACGATGCTTTAAAAATAGAACCAGACAAACAATGCGAGGAATGGTGGCAAAAACATCCCAGCTCTTCACTGAAGAAGGGGGGGGGGGGGCGAGGTTGTCAATATGTTTACCCCCCTGTCTGTTCTGGTAAGCACAACAGAAACCCCCGACTCTGAGGACACTAATACCTGTTTATGTTCTGAGTACAGACGTATATTCTGTAAGCTGGCATTTAATGGAGTGAGAAAGTCAATGCCCGCCTGCATGTGTTGGCCCAAGACACGACCCCGAAAGCTATGAGTAACATAAGACACGGATGTTATGGACAGATCGGGAGTGATGACGCAATGATCTCCACAGCTTTCCAAGTAGATCTCTGCCATCTTGTTGAATGTGCCAAAGTGTGATATGAGAAGATGGATTTAATGTCATAATCCAAACACACCGAAGAACAAGATTTCAGTCCCACGATGTGAGAGCTGATCAAGCCACCATCAAATGCTTAAAGTCAAGTTCAACCAAATCAATCACAAAAGGCACCAGAACAACTCATTTTGCAACATCGCCCAAAACGTATATTAGCTGGCAAATTTCATCACCCATTATTTCCCTTGAACAGATATAAAAGCATATGTTTTCCCATTGCTATTTAGAAATGTTTTCATGTATTGTTTGTAGAAGCTGACCGATTTATCGGCCGATATTAGCATATCCACTGACTATCGGTATCAGCTAATTTTATCACAGATACGCGCCGATATTACTCGATTTATTCAGCAGTCAAATAGTATTTCATTTTAGTTTCATTGTATTACACTCGCAGTTCTCTTTCACCAGCAGAGGGCACTCTATGGATGAGAACAAGCATCATCACTCTCCAGAGTGTCGAGTGGTGATGCACGTATATGGGCAGTTACTTTCCAGTTGAGTGACCATCTCGTCTTCATTAGAAATCTTTTCCACTAGTTTTGAAGTATCTATATCTATCTCTACAGATTGAATATAGATCTAAAAAAGATATCGGCTGATATATTGGTATTGGATTTTTTTCCCTCCCTAATATTGGTATCCGCCCTAAAAATCCATATCGGTCGGGCCCTAATTGTTTGTTCAGTTTAGTGCTTTAACCCCGTAGTTTGCATGACTTTAAGCACCGTCTGCAGCCCGGGTAGCAGAGCATCAAAGCTGAGTCGATGGACTGAACTGCTTTTAGTTTACGGTGTATTCAAATGTTAAATATTCCATAACATAGTCATTTGTTTTAGAGAGCATCCTTCTGTTTGCATGGTCATGCAGTTGCAACGTTGGTGCACCATCCGTTATTTTCATTCCAGCTTAAATTGCTCAATATCCAACTCAGCGACCAGTTTTCCCTCCAAGACCAAAACTTTTTCAAAAATGTTAAACATGTAATCGTCCAGGCTCTATTTTCTACCTCAACATTATCCATTTTAGAACAAAATCTTAGAGTAACCGCCGGTAAAAGGAAAATTGTTCCTGAACAAATTCCATTGGCATCCATTGTTTTGAAACAACACATCTGAGGCGTTTATCTCAGAAATTAAAAGGAGAAAACCAAAATGATCCACGAGGTGAACACTTGTAATTTAGCAAAACAATCCTCGCATTTCTTATTTCCATCTTAGCCAGAACACACAAACACACACACACACACACACACACACACACACACACACAAGTCCAGTCATACCTCAGTCCTGCCCCACGATCTTCAGGAGACATCTCCAGATCTTTGAGGAGTATCTTCAAAAGGATGAAAAGCTGCCAAACACAGGACAGTTGAGAATGTGATTTAGCAACGAAGGAACCAAGCTTGACTTTGTCGTAATAAAACGTCAGCAGAAAATTCAGGTTTGAGCCCAACTCAGGTTCTACGTGCGCCACGGTGCGAGAGCAGCTTGTGTTTATCGTCAATGAAGCTCAGGTTGGAGTATTTCAAGCGGCCTCGTCTAAAAATAACCCGGTCACACTACATTCCTACTGGCAGCCATCAGGAGGACAGAAGGATGGGGTCTGGGAGGGGGATAGAGACAGCAACAACCCCCAACAACCCCAAACCCAAAACCTCTACCTCCACAACACACCTCCTCATGTGTCAGTGACACGGACAGCCGGATGAGAGCGGACGCATCTGACTGAGACAGTGTTGTTTATCTAATGATGACACTGTATTTATGATTCTATTGACGGGAAATTCAGCTCTCATAAGTGAACTGAATCTCACGTCTCTTTCATGGCTTTTTAGGGGATGGAGGGTGAACTTAGGCTAAGGACAGTGGCGATGGCAGTCAGTCATAGGTGGGGTCGTTTTTATATGACGACATCATACTTTCTGCTGTGTTCATTCATATTTTATAAATTCAACTCTCAGGATTATTAACTGGTTTACAGTATGCAGAGGAGCTCATACAGATTTTAAATCATGTTTCACTTCAACAAACTTCACAATGAAAGTTCACACAGGCGTGGGAGATGTGGGCGTGGCCTATGACCAGTTCATAGTTTATAATCAACAGAGCAGCGAGGGTGAGGAGCGGATACTGATACAGAATCGGTTAGTCAAAGGCAGGGTTGGTTGTTGTGAGAAGTCAGCATGACATCTCCTCAGGGCTCTGTCTAAACCGTCGTCTGTAAATATTAATTTTTGAATCCTGAGTGACGTCACCCATCTCTAAGGGGGCTCCGGAGGCTCATCGGCAGCCACCGCCATGTTGGAAATGCTGTCTCAGTCAAACTTTCAGTCTTTCAAAGCTCGAGCTGAGGCGGGTTTTAAGCCTCTTGATGAACCGTTACATCGCGCCCACCTGTCAATCAGGTCAGCTACACGCCTAACTATGGATAACGCGTATCGTTCTCAAAATCAAAATGGCTGTTTTAAAAAAAGTCACCCCCGTACAGTGTGTGCCAGTGATGACAATAACTAATCAGACCTCTTAGGTTTTTTTGTACCAGGCTGTAAACATGTTAATTTATGCTGTAAAAACAGCTTCCGGTGTTCCTGGAGCCAGCCTCGAGTGGACACTCGATGAACTGCAGGATTTTGCACTTCCGCATTGGCTTCATTTTTCAAGACCGGAGGTTGCCGCTTGCACACGCCCCACACGCACATGTACGAGCACCGCCAGATTACGACCTGGTCCTCAGCACATTGCTTTCATGTCTTATTCACAGGTATGAAAACAACAACATTATCATACTGAATGTAAAAAAAAGAAAAGAAAACATGGCTACAAAAATTGGTGACCAACATCGCCCCCTCAGTTGACGCCATCGCTTAATGAATGTTTACTCCATGGTTTGTCCTCTTGCTTTACCTTAAGTTTTTCTCGTCACATTCAGTATTTGCTTTTTGTCCGTCGACCTCTGTTCATAAACGCTCGCTCCCTCACTCTCGCAGTTATTGTCCGCTTAGGGGATCTGTATTATTGTGCTAAAATAAAAAGATAAACCGTCATTAATCTGTATCTTGAATATTTGATTCTTCTCCTAAAATTCTCATGCTTACGTTTCAACGCTTAATTCTAAAAATCATTTAAATATAATGTTTTTTCGCAGGTTTTATACGATTACATCACAGAGAGAACATGCGGTGGTTGCTACACGTTGTATTCCTGGAAGTTGCTCAATTTTTCCACGGCAGAATGCAACAAGGAAAGGAAAGACCCTGCACAAAACAAAACAGCTGATTAGAATTTTCTGCATGTCATGAACTTCGTATCTGACTGCAAAGCTTTGACCTTTAATAAACTTTTAAACTTATATTGTTACTTCAGACTTTAGACTTAATTTTCCCCATGGGGAGATTCACACCAAAGAACAGTACACACACAAAACAGTAGGGTCCGACTGATATTGGATTGTTGTTGCCGATATCAATAACAATATTGGGGAAAGAAAAAAAGTCAATACTGATATATCAGCCGATATCTTTCTCGATCTGATATAGATATTCACATTTATTCTGTTGATCCTAAAAATGAAGTGATGAAACACTTGTGGAAAAGATATTTAACAAAGAGGCGATGGTCACATAACTGGAAAGTGAGCATGTACATGCATCACCGCTTGATACTCTGGAGAGTGATGATGCTTGTTGTAATCCATATAGCGCCCTCTGCTGGTGACAGAGAACTGTTGGTGTCATACAATGAAACTCAAACTAAATTATATTTGACTGCTGAATAAATCTAGATATACCAACGCATATCAAAGCTAAAATTGGCAGATACTGATAGTTACTGGATATGCTAATATCGGCGGATATTATCGGCTGGTTGATTAATCGGTCGGGTTTTCAAACAGTGTAGGAAACAAAGAATGTCAGACAACGATCAAAGTGCACACCCTGGCCTGTTCAGCCGGCAAACAGCACTTTGTTTTGATTTTAATGCTGGTGCTCAAGAGCCACATATACTGGATGGATCAAAAAGTCACATATTCTTCCTTTAATGGAAACTAAATTTACCAAAAATTAAAGGTTTCAATTCTTGTTTTTTCAGATCAACGGTCACTTTAAATACAATACAACACATACTCTGGCACTGTATCGTATCATGAGTCACCCTGCGATGCCTACTCCTACTTCCACATACTTTAAAAAGTGACGTCTTAATGAGCAGATGTAGGCACAGAGAGCTTCTGAGGATTAAGAGAAAAAAAAGTCTCTCTTGTTTATATTTGATTTGATGGAATCACCAGTCTGTGACGAAACACTCGTGTCTGGTTTGTTGTGTTGTTTTCTACCAGTCTGCCTCCAACCAATCAGAGAGGTCGCTCTAAAGCACACCCCCACTGTGTCAGGAGATCTGATTGGCTCGACTGCTTCCTGTCACAGCTCGTAGTCAGTGGAGAAACAGCTGAGTCACACACACACACACACACACACACACACACACACACACACACACACACACACACACACACACACAGCTCAGGTTTCACAACTCTTAAGAAACTCTGTGTTTGTTGTGGGAACAAACAGCAGCACAGAAAGTCTTTTCCTTGAAGCAACAAAAACAAATTCCATTTCAAGTCACATGACGTCTCTCCACATGTGAGGATGATGATTATTTTTATATTTACACACACACATGATGCTGATGCTCTGCGTGTGATCCTTCTAACTTTAGATTCTGCTCCTGAATGCTCTGGATTTGTTTGGTTACAGAGAAGGTAAGGCGGTTTTAAGGCAACCCCCCCACACGGCCGTTTTGGACACCCCTCGGTTTGCCAGATATGAGAGCAGTTATCAGGTCAACAGGTGTTGCAGCGATGGAAGCGGGCAAGAGAAGTGGTTCAGATAGAAGTGATTGTACCCGACCTAAAAAGCCTCTGCATGTTTCTAATAAGCTCCACGAGCAGAAACGTGCTCAAACTAGGATCAATATTGGAGATGCTTTTTGAAAAATGGAGAGAGGTTAGAACACAGAAAGGTTTACAGACCCATGCAGAGCTGGATAAACACTGAAGCTTCAGAGTCCACCACATGGTGACCTGAGTGAGCATGGACTCTAGAGAGGAGGGGGGGGGGGGGGGGACAGCTCTCTATGATGTTTAGAATTCAGACTGCAGTACCCATTTTAGACACTAGGGGTCAGAGATACATATTGGTCCTTTAATGTCTTTTTTTTGGGGGGGGGGGGGGGGGGGGGGGGGGTATGTCAGTGTGCCAGCAATAACAGATTTTCATCAAATGGAGAAGATAGATACAAAACTAAATTAATGAAATATACACATATACATATCACAGGCTAAGACCAAACAGATGATATACTTTAATAAATAGGTGGATTTCTAGGTTTCCAGGTTACCCCGTGCCCCACCAAAGTCCAACATGTAATGTAAGAATCTCCATTAAGCTTATTCTTGTATTATTCCAAGTGTGTCCCTACCTCAGTTGCCCACCAAAACCCTGCGGAGGGGGGCGGCTGAGACATCTGTGAATTGTGTTGTGTTTTTGTTTTTACTTTTTTAACATTTCATTTCATCAGGATAACGTTCTGATGATGATGATGATGATGGACAGAAACAGGATGTAAACAGTGTTGTTTTGTCAGAGTCAAACACTGCTGACCCATAAAACGGAGCATTACATTGGCTGGTCTAAAATAGACTTACACTGTCTATGTGTATATATATACTGTAGACGTATAGCTGAGCTATGGAGGCAGTTACTTGATAGCAGCAGGCTGTAGGCAGTGCCTATTAGGACAGGCTGTAACTGTTATATTAAAGCTACAATATGTAGAATTTTAAGACAATGTTTACATTCAAATATCTAAATTAGAGAGCAGAGAGAATCACTCCCATGATTCCCCGCCGGCCTCGACGTCACCTTCTGTTGATTTGATTGAGAGCCCCCTGGCGGCGGATTTTACATTTCATCCTTGTAAAAAAAAAGTGTGTTCATTTTTGTCGTTGTTTCGATTTCTTTGGGTAAACAAATACAGCAGAGAAAAATACGGAAACAACGTTCACTTTTACAGAGAAATCTACAGCGCTGCTTAAAATTGGGGGAGCACCAAATATTTTGGCTTCACTTTAGGAGAGCTGACATGGCGTCCATGTTTTTATGCAGTCTAACCATTATTGTTAAATGTCCTTTTATGCTGTCAACTTTAATTGTTTTTCTCCTTTTGTACACCTTTAATTAGCAGATGTTTGTCAGATGGGCCAGATGATGGGTGTGACGCGGTGCACTGTTTAAAACTACATTCAGCACTCACACTCGTAACAAAGAGAGACTGTGTTGGCTCAAATAACACAGCTGTCAGCTCGAATTTTAGGTCAGCAGCTAATCTCCCGCGAGCCTTTGCTTTAGACTCGCTCTGTGCCTTGATGTACAATTACCCACAAGACACTCCTGACAGACAACAGCAGGTGACAACAACACAGTCCCACCCTGCTGGCCAAACGGGGCGGAGAGGAAGGAGAGTATTGAGAGGTAGATATGCAGATGATGACAGAGTTAAGAGCTTGTCAGCTACTTTGTTAGAACACCTGTTAAGTCTGATACAATACAGTATGACTGATTGGTCATGTTTAAGCTCACAGCGCTCAGTTTTTTCTGATATTTTCTGACGATAGTGCAACGCCCACATCACTCATTCATAAACAAGACCTAAACATATTTAAAGGTGACATATTCTCCTCCTCTTCAGTGTAAGTAAGTCTCAGAGCTCCTCAAAACATGTGTGTGAAGTTTCTTGTTCTAAATCCACTCTGATCCTGTATTTGATCATGTCTATAAACCCCTCTATTTCAGCCCTGCTCAGAACAGGCTGTTTCTGTGTCTGTACCTTTAAATATGTAAATGAGCGGTGTCTGACCACGCCCCCTCTCTGGAAGGGATTGGGTGTCTTGGTGCTTTCTCGCTCCGTGTCCTATTGTTTACGGTGAGAAGGCAGACTCAGAGGGCAGAACAAACACCTAGCTGTGGGAGTGTCACCCACCTGGGGGAGGGGCTACTGCCCTTTGTGATGTCATGAAGGGAAAATCTCCAAACGGCCTGTTTGAGCACACATTTTCTGAAAAGTGGAGCAGGGAGAAGACAGAGAGGATGGACTTTTCTCATCATTGGGGGGTTTGTAGACGGACTAGAGACACATGTTAGAGTTAGAGGAACATGGAGAAGTGTGTTTTGCATAATATGTGACCTTTACAGGAGAATGTACGTACCATTGTTTCACACTCAGCTTTATTGGCTGCAAATCACTCCATGTCCCAGTTTGATAAGGCAAACCAAACCAAGTCATCTGAGGTCCCTAAACCAGACATCCTCTCCCCCTTGAGATCCTGGCCAAGGCACTGCCATGTGATGTTTGTGATTGTCTGAAAGGTAATTCTGAAAAAATGTCAGGACTTGAATGTCCTTAAAGGGTCGAGAAAATGTCCGGAGTTCAAAGGGGCTTTTTGAAAGTCTGACTATTGTTGTTATCGCAGGATGGAAAGTGAGCGTGAAAGGTCTGTGTGTCTTTAGACCCTGGGAGTCGCCCCTGACCTGGACTCACAGTCTAACAGTTATATAACTCAGATGTGTTGTATCCAGCCTGGCGCCCACAAATCCCTGTCACCTTCCGCTGAATCCCACCGAGCCTCCGGGGCTGGCAGCTGCATCAAGTAATCCAGCGCGAGCACACATTCATGCTCAGTCACTTTCAAAATGGGGGCAGGAGTATTAACCAGGTGACCCACCCCGTCCACCACTGGGTCACAAATCAGACGAGTAAATGGGTCAAACATCAGCCGCATGGATTGTGTTACGAAATAGACAGTAAAAACATGAATGTAGGTATTTATGGTTACGTGTCAGCAGGCTTTGGTGTGTGCAGGAAAAAACAATCTCATGGCGATCCCGCCTCCCATCGACAATAATCTGACAACAATTTATCGCCATAAATCTGCATGCAAGTTCGGTGCTAATTCCTGACTTCCCAGGATGCACCAGAAATAATCGATCCAACTTCCATTCTACAAACAAACATTTTAAAAGTTGTGGCTAATAAATAAGTGACTGTCCTGATGACAAACAAACTTCATTGTGAAGAAATGGCACAATGTGTTTAATAAAGGGTTTTAATATTTCATCAGAGCGCCTCAGACTTTCAGTTTAGACCGTCTTTTCATCACAATGAACTTTGTTTGTAATCAGCACAGTCATTCCTTTATTAGATATGTGACCTCTAAAGGGGTGGCATGCCCCCCCCCCCTTTGAGATCTGTTAACCACCCCAAATGCTACCACAAAAATCCTAAACGCTGACTGACTATTTGTCAGAAGCGAGATGTGTGTAAAAAACTGACCTTTTTTTTTTTTTTTTGCAAAAGGCTGCTGGTAATTGTCCTTACAAATCAATGTAGCATATTTTCTTTTGTGGAGAAAAATGTATGTATTAATTTAAATTAAGACAGTACTGAAGGATCCCCCACCCCACAGCTTTTAGTTTTTTCTGTCTTTCTTAATATTCATTTAATCGTCTTTTTCTCTCAACACCCTTTCCGCTTTCCTGTACTTTATTTCTTTCATGTGTGTATTCTTTTATGTTTTTAAAAAGTATAAAAATGTGCCCGGATGAACAAAACAAGTGATGAAATTTGACAACTTGAAATGAAAAAACCTGCAGTAAAGTGTGAAAAAAGAGAAAAACGACTGATTATTTGCTGATTTAGTGTTTTTTAAATCATTTTCTCGACATGTTCTTGACAGTTTGAGCACACTCTGATGTAAAGCTGCTGTAGGGGATTTTTAACAGATCACACTCTCTGTGCTCAGGCTCCACCAAGTGGTAAAAGTTGCAAAGACATCCAGGTTAATATTCATGGAGGGTAAATCCATGTCTATTTAGCATTTTAGATTAGATAATGGACGAGGAATATATATCTATGAGATGAAAAAAAACAGATCTGAAAGGAGTTAATGCTATAAATAAATAAATGATCATGATTGTGTTGCAATACACCCAAATATATTCACAGTATTCACATTCACTGGCCTTGTCCGGGTTACACATTCTGTTATAAACACAAAAAACATCTATTCAGGCGTAGTCCACCCCTAACAACTCGGTTTTTGTGCAAGCAAATACAAGTTCTGCTCGGCAAAAGTTCAAGCAAGAGGAAGACACATCGATCGATGTTCTTTTTTTTTACATTCATACCTACAATAATCTGTGGAAAATTCATGCATGTGTTTCAAATGCAAGCCAACAAACACGCCAGCTAAATAAAGGAATACAAAAGACTTTATTATGATTCATTATACTAAGGATTGTTGAGAAAATTACTTAGCAGCATCATCCTGAGCACCGTCTGGAGTTTTTATCTCCAAAAGGCTGAATAATATGCGGCTGTTGTGGTTTTTCTCATTTCTATGTCGACTTTTAGTCACTTAAAAACACACAGAGTGCCGCGGTACTGCTCTCCACATCTTGTGCAACAGCTTTCTTCATTTTCATGTAAAGTAGAGTGCAACATTTCCATATAGTGTGTTCATTATCATGTGCAACGATTTAAATTTATTTCTGATTATGCACAATATTACTTTGTACAATTGGGATGAATTTTGTTTTTGTGCAATATCCTTTTTCCATACAAGGCTGTATGTTGTTCTTTACTATGTGCAATGTTCCTTCACTTCCCTGCTTTGGGGCGGCAGTATCTCACTCAGTAAGGAACCAGAGGATCTCAGGCAGTATGGACTTGGGATAGGAACCAGAGGATCTCAGTACGTAGGGACTTGGGATAGGAACCAGAGGATCTCAGGCAGTAGGGACTTGGGATAGGAACCAGAGGATCTCAGGCAGTATGGACTTGGGATAGGAACCAGAGGATCTCAGTACGTAGGGACTTGGGATAGGAACCAGAGGATCTCAGGCAGTATGGACTTGGGATAGGAACCAGAGGGTCTCAGTACGTAGGGACTTGGGATAGGAACCAGAGGATCTCAGGCAGTAGGGACTTGGGATAGGAACCAGAGGATCTCAGGCAGTAGGGTCTTGCACTGGGTCCAGAGAGTAATCAACACAGCACAGAAGATCATTAGCTGCACCCTCAGCAGAGCCGGGCTAAAAACATTGTCAAGGACTTAGATCCCAGTTTTCATCCCTTGGACCTGCAGCCCTCTGGCAGGCTCTACAGGTCCCTTAGACCAAGGACAAACACATTGAAGGACGGCTTCTTTATAACCACACTGAACTCTGGCATGCACTAATACGTGCATGCATATCTTGGGCTCGAGCTGCATTAGTAACTCCTTCTGTGGAAGCTCACAGTCAGAGATGGGCTGATAAGTGATCATGGGAAGTGGATCAGCTTCTCTTTCGTTTTGTAAAAGAAGCTTGTTTTCACTCATACATTATTCCTTAGTTTGTTTATACATCATTTTCTTTGTGCTGTAATGTTGGAGCAACCTGTGCACAAGAATTTATTTTGAGATCAATCGAGTTCTAGCTCATCTTATTCTGTGAGTGAAAATATAAATACAGCTCAACTTCAAAACACTGATTTGGCACTCACAGGCTGCACCCCACCTGCTCAAACTCTGAGAGATTTAAGAGCGATCACGACTTCATTCTTTAATTCTCAACAAACCATTTTCCCACGCAGTGTCCCAGAGTCACCTCTCTGTAGGAAATCGACTAATCCTCCATGTAAACACTTGTTTATCTCAAAGTGAGCGTGTGATTCGTGTCCTGAGAGTGAACGAGCCGTCACATGGTTTGAGGAGGATCAGATTAGACGGTCATGTGTGACCGATCAGCTCTGCAGCGTCTCAAAGTTCACCGAACCTGTAGGACGACTTTACCCTCAGAAGGGATGTTTTTTTTTTTTTTTTTTTTTTTTTCAGTTTGACATTTAAAAACTACGACAATGTTAGCAATCACAAAGGGTGTTGTTATGTGTCGCCTGTGCAGCCGTCAAATCCACTTCAGTCTCTTACCTTGTCGTCATGCTGCGCCATAAATGAGCTCCTGCAGAAAATCAGAAAAAACAATCTATTATTTATCATCATTAAAAAGGTCATATGACATAGATTTGAAATACAAGCCTAAAAAAAAAAAAAAACAAGGCCAGAAAAAAGCACAAGAACAGGTGTCACATATGTCTACACTGACGAAAGTTTATTCAGCTCGACGATCAGGACACAGCTTCGTTTGACTTCAGCTGACCACTGGGCCTCTCGTTGTCCTGGTGTCAGAAGTCTTCTGAGACGCTTATTTTGTGTTGGACTGTGCTGGTCTCGATCCCTAAATGTCTCGGTCTCGGATCACTCTGGTCTCGGGTATGTCTTTGTCTCGGTTAGTGTGGTTTTGACTACAACACTATCTGTAAGTGGTAAAGCAGATTTTCCTCCCGCCTGTCGTCATAGAGACTGATGAACTGTCTTGGCAGCATTACAGAAGCACTCCTTGTAGAAAGGCTGAGTGATGAGTAAGGCATAAAAAAGTCTGGATACTGGAAATGAGAGTCAAAACTCCACAGCATAAGGAATACCAAGCAGGAGTGTAAACACAGGTCGGGCTGATGAGGGACCATCTGTGACCCATCCTCATGTTGGACTCGTTCTTACTCATCAGGCTAACGAGAAACCATCAGGCTGAAATCATCAGGGCGCCGTCGTTCAAAAGGTTTAATACTATTAATGTTTGTATTCTGAAATTAGTGAAGGACAGTATATAGTTACATTTTGCTTCTGTGTGTGTACCTTGTAGTCAGGCGGCTTAGCAAAATTATGGAGACACGCTGGACAAAATCACCACATTTTTTCCACATCACCATAGCTTTCAATTTCGGAGGGGAGCCACTTCATCAAGATGGCGGTTCCAAGATGGCGACCATGTAAAGTCTATAAGTGCCAATATGTCTTCCGAGCCACTTAGAAAGTCAATCTTGGGGTCAATATATACATTTTCTGATTATTTGTGCCAAGATTAAATACGTTAATTTTGGCAATGTATTACATCATTTTCCTTGGTTCCTAGGCGGTTGGACATGATTTCATTCATATTGACATCATCTTTGATGTCAGGATGAGGTCCGTTCGTTTTGTTCCCTCACAGGCGCCGCGGAGGGTCTAACTGCATTAACCCACAAATCTCCATCCTCTCTGGGTTTTTCTTTCTCAGATTAAATTCTGTAGAAGCAAATCCATAAGCGTGTGGCGTCATGCGAAAGCAATCAATACAAATATGAACAATTTAAATCGATTGAACAAAAGCACACTGTAATACTCTTTTTGACCAGCAGAGG
Organism: Labrus mixtus; assembly: GCF_963584025.1. NCBI lineage: Eukaryota > Metazoa > Chordata > Actinopteri > Labriformes > Labridae > Labrus > Labrus mixtus. The sequence goes on along the minus strand of NC_083619.1, from coordinate 28,234,977 downwards.
GCGCAACAGTCACTTGATTTAGGATTCGTAAAGAATAAATATGTTTTATTTTCTGAGTGACCACACAGCCTCAAAAGTAAAAAGTATGACTTACATAAAAAATGTACAATAAGGATATTTTAAGTTTTTACATTTTTTTGGGCAGATAATTAAAATGAAAGAGTCATATTCATAATCCTCTATTTATTTTAACAACCTAATTTCAAGATATAACCCAATGTGATGGCTTTAATTGATTCAGGGTACTTTTAAATCCTGGGCCCTGTTTCTTAGTT